>NC_092465.1:36925792-37115792 GCF_047495875.1 Pithys albifrons albifrons
TACTTTGATGGTCATAAGGCACTGAAGAGAGAAGAAACTCCCCTAGAGGGATGACAATGCTGACATGTCCCTGCCCTTGCACTTTTATGCTCCCCCTACCTTGTGCTGTCAGGTGTAGCTGAAAACTGCCAGAATGAATAACTGATGGTCATCTTAGGCAATCTTCAGCTAAGCCCACCTGCAAACCCATGCAATGCCCACATGCACTTCTGACTGCTTTGCCACACACAAGCACCCCCACTGTGGTGATCTGTCATTGAAGCTCCACATTGTACTGAGACCAGGAGATGCAGTCCAGCTTTCTGCCTCAGAAGGAAACTTCCCACCTCCTCAGAAAACTAGGCTTTATTACTCTGGATCATATCCCCAGTGTAATTACTACCTGATACCTATGAATGGGAATAACAACAGCTGTTGCACAGAGGCTGGGAAGAGAAGATGGGGGCTGAGATGGACTTTATAAACCTTATAGCTTCTGAAGATTATTCCTTTTGAAGCTAGAAATACATTTTAATCAGCTACTTTCATCATTATTCATGAATGAATTATTAATTAGTCCTCTTGACTAAAAATATAATTTCCAGCTTGCTGCAAAAATACACACACATCCGCACACACAGAGACAAACATGAAAAAATAATACAAGAAAAGGAAGATATTGCACATCATTAGCACCAGAGTGAAGGCTGAGTATTTGATCTTAGTTTAATTATGAATGCCTAGTTTGAAAGAACATTTCCACATCATCAGTCAATAAAGCTGCTGTGTGCACTTGGGTGTACGACAAGTTAAAATGCCAATGGCTTATTTTTCAGCAGCTTCACTTACTGCGTTAATAGGGATGTGTGCACAGGTACCTGCACAGACATATGCCTTGGTTAAATGCCTTTTGTCTTGTGGCTTCACATTGAATGAAAACTGGGAAAAAACCAACAACTCAACCTTACAGCTGCTGCTGAGTACACGGCAATCCAAGGCTTTGGCCACTGCAGGAACGCTGAGGCAGAGACAGCCTTTGACTCCAAACTTGTGTGGGCACAAGGAGAAGGAAAAGAAAATCCAAAGAGGAGTACCACCACTTAAAAAGAAAAGGAAAATCTTAAGAGGAATTATCACCATTTTAAATTATAGATGGGAAAACAAGAAAAAACAGTGCAGAAAATTACCAATGTCTACGCCCAAGATCTCCCAAGGAAAACCTGTTGGGCTGCATGATTCCTTTAATTTCTTTATCTGTCTGTCTATCCATCTAGCTATCCATCCATCTATCTATCCATCCATCTATCCATCCATCCATCTATCTATCTATCCATCCATCCATCCATCTATCTATCCATCCATCCATCCATCTATCTATCCATCCATCCATCCATCTATCTATCCATCCATCTATCCATCCATCCATCTATCCATCCATCTATCCATCCATCTATCCATCCATCTATCCATCCATCTATCCATCCATCCATCCATCCATCCATCCATCCATCCATCCATCCATCCATCCATCCATCCATCCATCCATCCATCCATCCATCTACCTATCCTGGAAAAATTCCCCAGAACACGCACATTCATTCTGCCTCTGATCTCTCCTTCTCTCAGACTCTCATCTATAGGTATCCAGCCAGCTGGAAGCAAACTTTTTTCCAAGATGACTCTGCAATGATCAATTCACATGGTGTGCCACCTTACAGCAAGGAAGCACCTTCATGCTGATGTTGCTCATAGAGCTGCTGGGAAGGTGAGGGTGAGAAGAAGAAGGTGGAAGGCGGTATCTGGAACCAGCAGCTACAGAGGATTCTGATCCGCTTTCAGGGTCTTTTTTTCCCCTCAAAATGATAGAGACAACTAACAATTATGACTTTTTGTTACCTGAATTGATTTCCTTGATGAGCACATCCCTTCAGAACCTGCTGCGATGTTAATTTCGTAAATGATCAAAAAGCCTCTAAACTAAGAAAATGCCGCATGCTCAGGGAAAGAGGAGAAGGCTTCAGAGGAATTAGAAATGACTTGTTATTCGTCAGAAATCTGGGACATTCTCCAAATGCTGTTATTTTTAAACAGTTTGTGTTTTATGTACATGGAGGTATATAAACAGTTGCAGAGATAATAAGGTTGACTGAGTCCAAAAAACCCTTGTTTGGCAGAGGCCTGGCAAAGAGTTAAACAGGTTTCACAGACTCTGTTCGGGTTATTTTAGCTGTTACTATATTACACCTCTGCCTCAAGCCCACCCCAGCTAAGTTACTTTTTTTTTTTTTTTAACACGTGTTTATGGTGACCAGGGCAAATAAACTAACATTGCCAATGGAAAACACAACCAAGACACAGCTTTCACCTCAACTTACCCAAAGAGGTCCAAGTCAAAGATCTACCATGATAAATACACCAAGAAGAAGGGATTTGGTGCTTATTGTGGAACAGCAACTGTTCACCTGCACAGCAAAGGGAGATGGATTTAAAAAAAAAAAGAATTAGGGAAGGTGTTTGCAGGGGAATCTGCTGCACTGGGATACTTTAAACCTCTCAGGACAAAGATGGGCTTCCTTCCAGTTCCACCTCTTCAAATCATGTTTACAGCTCTGTCCCTTTTCTTTGTTCACACTTAGGTTTAACCTTGCGTGGCAAGCTCTTTAAGCTCATGTTTAGCATTTTCAGCAGAGCAGGTCTGTGGATCTTGCTCCACTGCCCACTCCTGACCCTGATTTACCTGTGATTTCCTACTTGCCAACCCAGAAGCATCCCCCAGGAACACCATGCTCAGCATGCTCAAGGCAGTGCTGGGCACACCCACTCTGCACTGACTTTTCTGCCCATGGAGCACAGCCAGTGGAGACCACAGGTCTGCCTCTGCAAAGTGGAATCACACGCATCACTTTGGTTGTTATTAACAGTTCATTAATTTCCCAGCTACAGTAGTTTTCCCTTGGGAGATCATTATAACATATCACCCAAATATGCAAGATAACAGGCAGTGACCAAACTACAAAACAAGTTTAATTACTTTGGTGTTATACCTTTGCAAGTGTCAGCTTTAAACTGAAGAATTCTATAAAATAAAGCTTTGATGATGATGAGTTCTCTTGCTTCCTATATCTTAGCAATTTAATTACTTCTCCAATTCCTCCCCCACTTCCTCTATTTGGTTTGGAAGAAGAATGATGTTAATGGAGGACTGCTGGGAGGATTTGAGCAAAACTTCCCAGGCACAAATCATCAACAGTGGAGTCACCCCACCAATATGCAAACCTCACCTTGAATTCAATGCTGTACAAAGTGGTAACTCTCTCATGGATTAACAAAAAGATGAGATTATTCAATTAGCTAAAGTCTATGGATAAAATATAATTTTTAAACACCTAGTATATGAGACTTAAAAGTAACCCAAGGAAGAAAAGGGGCAAATAACATTTTTGAGGTCTTCTAACAGAAATGACATGGCAATTAAGTAATTAACAAGCATGAGGTACACAAAAAACTAGAGAAAAGGGATGAAACACAAGGAAGGAGAAAACGTAATATTTCCTTTAAATACATGTACATTGTGGCAGTGCTACACACATTGTCCAATCCACAGGACACACTTGCTTCTTCTGGCAGGCTCTGGACTATCACACATGCAAAATACTGAGTTGTTCCCATGGATCCAACCAAGCATTTGCAGAAGTGCTTCAACACTCTCCTGTTTATCTGCAGATGATTTTTTTTCAAGCTCCTCTCCCCCACCCCCCAAGTGCCTTGTCCAGTTGGGGACTTAATTAATATTTACTTAATACAGAAGTACTTACATAACCTGTATTACTTCTTTGGCTCTCCTGTGGATATTTTCATGTATCATTTTTTTGAGTTGCATCTACTTTAGAATACCCGAAATTGTATGGGCCTTTGTCAAAAAAATCAAGCTACACACTACATGCATTTAAAAACGAATTTAGATGACAATGATTTCAAATCACACATAATAATCAATAAAGAAATGCATTTCTCACTTTTACACAGATCACTTTTAAAGTTAAATAGGATTTTTTGTAAGTATCTATTAAAGTACAAGCCACGAGCATCTGTGTGCACACCTCAATGTACACAAAGTTTATTTTACAGAAATTTCTACTGAAACTACAACAGAAATAAACATGTAATGTTGAGGCCAATTCATGCCTGCCTTGATTTCTGCATAGAAAAAAAAAGATACATACACAGATGTGTAACTCTTAAATTTCAGCCTGGAATTAATGTACTGCACAGTAGGCCCTACCAAACTGAATTCCTCTTAAGCCTAGAAAAGGGAAAATGAAGTAGATTTGTTACATGGAGAAGCAGCTGAAAGGGAAGCACTTCTTCTGTCAAGACTAAAAGTCAGTTAATAAGTGATGGTTCACTACAAAAGCTGAATCTTCAGTGACAGAAAGGTGGAACCATTTTGAAAATGTACAGATTTAAAATAAGACAGAACAAAGAGCAATAAGAGACTGACACATGAAATAAAGAAATAATTGTTGGAACCTTCTCTAATGCTTAGTGCAACCTCGATAATTTTCAGTAACTCTTATGAAGCACAGCAAAATCAGTTCCAAAACATATTTGCCTACAGAAACTTCTTTACAGTGCTCAAGATACACTACGTGAGTCACACCAAAATGAATAAACAATTTAAACAAGATGGCAGGCAAACATGGCACCAACCAAGTGCACAGTCACTGCAAGGAACTATCTTTGTGTCTTGGTTTGAGATAAGCAACTGCCAACCCCTCCCAAGCACAGAGAGAAAAGCCTCCCTCCTAACACCAGGGAAAGGGAGGAAAAGAGAGGGGAAAGAAAAAAAGCACTTCAAACTGCATTTATACTAAATCTACATATATTTTTCACAGAAAGAAAGAGACAATTAGAAGAGAGTACAAATATACACTCACACAAGTCTGCAACAACAAGTTCCCCACCTCAACTTCTTAACGAACACACAAATTCTACTGTCCTAACTACACATTACTTAAGAAAATACTTATTCCCCAGGAAGACAAACCCAAGCAGAAAGGAGAGACCCAGAACAACACATTTTACTTTCCTGAGGTACCCTGTGAGCCAGTGGTGGGCCTGGTCCTCTCCATCCCCCCTGGGACAGCATCGTGTGTCCTCCCAAGAGGAGGGCTGAGAAGCGACTGCCTTAACCACTCCCACACTGGTTCCTGCTTCCCTGGAGATGATGTCATAATGTGGTATGGAATACAAATTTACTGCCTAGAAGAGGTCAGCTGTCAGCTCAGCCCAGCTCAAGTCAGCTGACAGCTTCGGCCTAATCCAAACTCCAGAGCCCAAATCTAGGCCCACCTGGGTGAACCCGTAACACTTTGCCAAAGCTACACTAAATTTTGCATAACCAAAAGAAGACAAACTGTGGGGCTGCAAAGTGCTGAATCCCACCTGGAGAACCAACAGTCTACATTAAAGTCTGAGTGATGGTTCACTGACCAACTTTCACAATGCCAAAGCTGTTGAAGTGTGAGGAAGCAAGGCTCTGTGTGCAGAGGGAGCCATGTCTGAACAGGAGCCCAACACAGACCTCTGGCCGTGGCTTTGGCAAAAATGGCTGATGAGCAGGTGCTGTGTTTGGTACCAGTAGGATCCTGGAGTATTGTGCCCCGTTTTAGTAAGAAAACCTGAATGAAATTAATTTAGTAAGGTTCAGAAATGAGCCTAATGACTAGAAATCACAACTTATAATGAAAAGGTTCTGAATCTTCATCTATTTTCTTTACTGAAATACCTCTATTTCAGAAGAGAAAGTGCTAACCTTATCACAATCTGCATATACCGACACAGGGAACAGACACTGGGTAGGAAAAGGCTCTTATCTGTAGCAGACAAATATCCTGGAAATTCAGGAAAGAATACTTGGTGTGCTCTGAATGGAAAAAGGTACCAGCCAGCCCAGCAAACGGGCAGACCTGGGGCAAAGCTCCTCTGTGGAAGCCTTCCTTCAAAAGCAGACAGGACATGGCCAGAATCATGAATCAATGGCCATTTTTGGGCCAATCATGTAGGAGATATAACGGTATAACTACATACCCTTTTCAGGCTTCACAAGGACATGACCTTTGGAAAACATGGGATCAAATGAGGCTTAGTCCTCGAAGAGCCTGAGCATTTGAAATAAAATATGCAAATAATAACATGAAAGTCTATGGATCTGTTCCTGGAGGCAAACTCTTTACTAGACTGTCATACTGTAAAGGGCTCATTGGGTTCAACACCTACACGGCCCCACTCTATAAAGGGCTGGGTTTTTACCAGGGATCTGGTGGCATTTTCACCGAGGACTTCAGTGAAGAAAAATCCTGCCAGTAAACCACCACTACTGACTGGTTTAGAAAATCCCACCCTACATGCATCACACTTTTAGTATGTAACATGCCTTAAAACATTGCCCTGGGGAGCCTGAAAATGTAAAGTGATTACACAGAAATTCATGCAAATTGCTATGTTAATTTTGAAATTATTTATTTCTACAAAATGCTTGCAGTTTTTAGTGCCCTGTTCTGAGTTGGCTCTTCAGAGGTGTGAAGAAGGAAAGGTGGAACAGCCCTGCCAAGCCGTCTGTCACACAATGTCACAGAAATACAAAGAGAAGGAAACCAGCATCTTCAAAGAAGCCCTGAGCACTTCCAGGGGACAGGAAGCAATATCTGCTTATGAGGGTTCAGAAGAACTTGAGAAAGTAAGAGGAACAGTAAGGGATGCTGGGAGCAGAAGGGCATGGGGATCAGTTACTCTGCTGTCCTCACACAACCTTCCCCACAGCACCACAATGTCTCAAACAGCAGAAAGTTCTTTTTCTGCACCTCTTTCCATTAATGTCCTAATTTCTCTGGAAAACCAGATTTACCATTTAACTATTTGGACTGGAAATCAGTGAATAACAAATCCTTTACTTTCCTCAAATCACGTTTCATAGCCAACTCCACAACAGATACCCAAGGAACAGGTGCATACAAAGACTGTTAATATAATGCAATGAGATCTACCTGTACAAAATTAATGCCTTTTCTGATACAAAATATTTCCTGTTTACATATCATAAGTGTTCCTGGACATCCTTTCAAAGGTTCCTTCTGGTTTCAGACAGGTTTGCTGTTAGCCTTTGTTCAACCAAAGGTGGCCTGTTCTAGAAGAGCAGTGAAGCAGGATGGAAAGAGGATGAGAGTCCTTGCTGCAGCACAAAGAAGCCATGGAAGTCCTAAGGAAATGTCACTCATGCAGAGAGGAGGGAAAATGCTTAACTACTTTCAGAGGAGGAGGATGAATGAATGAGGATACCCCAGTCTGCTGCTATCTGAATGGTTGGTCTTGATCACTGGGAAAGGCTCCATACTCAGCAGCTAGAGACCAGTGGACACAGTGATTCCCTTTGGCTGAATTCTATAAAGTTCAAATTCTGACTAACAGTAGATGAATGATAAATTCATCCATTTGTGATTACTTAGTCACGACTGTCTTGGTGAAAAGGACCTCAAGATTCTAAAAAGCATCTACATGCTTTGAATAAATGGGTTAAGAACAGAGATTTTATTGAGCAGCATATTAAAGCAGATGGACAGAGTGGAAAAAGCTTCCAGGCTCAATTAGTAAGGGAAACAGTGACCTGTTTGCAATTTAAAAAATATACAAAGTAATAATTTACAGGACACAGAGCACACCATGACTTAGGTAAACTCCAGCTCTGGATGCCTATGAACCACCAGTACAGTTTGTCTTGCTAATGTTCAGAGTATGCTTTAAATATGCTAAATGTATCCCTAAAAAGATACTAAAAGCCTTACATTATCATATCTTGGGTGATCTTTGAATATATGATTAGTGCAAGACAGGCAGAGATTTGCTGTCATGGCCTAACTAAAAATGAATAGTGTAGCATATTGACCTAACCAAAGTATTTTTTTCCTCTAAACTTATTTTTTTTAGTTTTTTTCCTGGAGCCAGCATACAGTTGAAGTAAGCTCCATTTAATAGCCTGTAGCTTTGGGGTGCTAGATTTTCATCTCAGTCTACACCCTTTGCTAAAACTTGTTCTGTGTGTATATATATTATGTATATACATTATACATCTACACATATATAGTCACATTGTACAGTAACTTCCAGTGGACACAATATTTAGGCAACTCATCTGATGTCTTCTTAGTGCCTGCAGCACTCAGGGAAGAGGAAGTGTTCTCAGACAAGGAGGCATAAATTATCACCCCAAAGTGTCCAGGCATCCTTATAAATGGAAATCAAATTGCATGTAACTGTCAAAAGCAATGTATGCCAAGTTATCAAGATGCAGTTTCTCCAGCCAGTGCAAATGAGAATCTTTATTTATGCTGACCAAGCACAACTTTGTACTTAGCATCTTCTTTAACATCAAATCTGCCAAATCCACTAATCCACATGGTAGGAAAATCCCATGAAACTTTTGTGTGTGCCTCACTTCCTTGCTATGTATTAACTACAGTAACAAGAGGAACTGCAGGGAAGTACCACAGAAGAGCCACCAGTTTTCCTGCTCATTTCCCAGATTCACAAAAAGATGGAGTGAGGACAACCTCTCAAGCTTCAGCTTAGCTTCAGATCCACCACAGGGTCCACAGCCACAGATACACGCCTTGTGTGGGGGAACCTCCCTTTGCAGGAACCAGATAGGTGGTAAAATCAGGTCCCTAATTTGCCATGGTGACAATTCCCCTTCTCTCCACAACTTTGTGCTGTCCCTAACCCGTACTTTTTATTGAATTATAAATCCAGAAATGTGAAAAAAAATCACTACCTAATTTATAGCTTTCTATTACCACAATTAGAATTTGTAACTACTTCCTCTCAATTTCTCTTTTCCTTTACTTTTCAACATGCAGCCATTCACTGTCATCCTCATTATGCACTTGTGGTTTAAATCTCTGCCCTTACAGAACAGTTGGCATGGCTGTGTATGTTGTTTTTCTTAAACAGAGCCTCAATGCAGAGGAACATCATATTCATAGATCTCTTATCACGCTCTGGCACTTTCCATAACCTTGTTTTCAAGTTCAGTTCATTTGAAAGTCAGTCTCTTCACTTGTATTAAATATCTAGTGATCTAAAGTAAAATACTGGGATGAATGCTGACAGGCAACATAACAGAGAACATGCTGTCACAAACTCATCATTAAATTACTATTATATACAAGTCTGGTTAATCAAAAGTGAGTTTTTGCTCAGTGACTTCGTTGCCTTCCTGCTAAGAGCAGTAAAAGCTCATGTTTACCATATGTGTAATTCAGGTGTGCAGTACCTGCTGACCTGCTCACAAGGTGTAACTTTTGTGTTGCAAATTAAGCTTTCAGGGATATTCTAAAACCAGATCCCAGGATTCTCACATATCAGAGCTGGCTGAGAATAAACAGTTCCGTTCACAGCTCAGAACTGCCAGACCCAGAAATCACAGACAGCTATAATCTTCAAACCCTGGCACAGAAAACCACATTTTCAATTCCTGCTGAAAGTACTGCTTCTTGCTGGTATGCCAGAAATGTCTCCAGTAAATTACAATGGCTTGCCTACATTGAGCTGCTTTCTATTCTACTTTAAAATAGTAACTTGTCAGGTTCCAGTGGGAAAATAACACCTTAAAGGGCTCAATCCTGCTCAAGTAAGACAAAATGCACATTGGATTCAGGGAGTCAAGAGTGCACCTGTAATATTTAGGTTCATATTCTACCTAGGGACGTATGTATGGGTACCTTAGCTTTTTATAGTTTCAAGGCTGAAAACCCACCAGGTTCCCTTCATGTTGTATAAACAAGCCCTTCAGTTCCACTTCACTTACACTCAAGCACCTTCCCATACTTACATGGTTTTACAAAGGCGGCTGATGCCACTTTCAGACTCAAACCCATACCTAATCCAGCCTTGCATGCACATATACAGGTCTCTAGTTTACTTAAATTTAGACATCCAGGTCTCAGCTGCCTGGGTATACTGAGACACTGACACACTGAGATGGAGATACAGAAGGCAACAAGTCTGGCCCTTTCCCCGGTGGTACCCCATTACTGCAAGCAGTGAGCAGATGCATCACCCATCACAGGCAGTGACCAAGGGAACCAGGTGTATGCTGACCTCACACATTTTCCAGTGTCTATTTTTGATATTTGTACATAATGCAGCAGCACTTAGTATTAAATATAATGAATAACTCAATACATGCAATGAGGAATAGGAAAGGCAGATGCATTTTCTACAAACATCATCAAGCCTCCCAGGGAATGAACTGCTTTGAAACAGGTGAAAAAGCTGGGGAAGTCTTCAAATTATGGAGATTTTTTTTTCCTTCTTCCTGACACAATTAGTTTGACTTGGCTGGTTTGAATTTAACAGAATCTGTCAATGAAGTACAAAACTGCTGTTCACACTGGGATTGCCTGGTAAGTGATTAGGTTCAACACGTCAAGAGCACTAAGATGTACACACAAAGTATAAGCAAGATGTACACTCCGAGGTGGCAATGATGTCCAAGCAGCAGGACCGTGCTAGATTAGCTCTGCTGGCCTTGGGGGAACTCCCTGTCCTGATCTGTGCAACCCTTGTCTTTTGTGAGCAGTGCTTGTGTGCGCTGTCCCTTCCCTGATCGGCTGTGGTTCAGCTTGTGCTCCAGAAGGTGCTGCTCTTCCCCGCGGCTCCTGTTCCAGCAGTACCCGGGGTCAGCAACCTGACTGTGAGCAGCCACAAGTGTCCTTGGGCTGAAAGTGATCTCAAAAACCCAAATGCCTGTGAAGAGTGAGAATTCCTGAAAAAGACCCTTCTCTTTGCTTAGTGTTCTTGTTAAGTGGTATCTATTTCTGGACAGATTACAAACACTGAAAACAGTTGTTGCCACTTTCAAAAATAGCCCCGGGGGAAGGCTTAACTGTTCCCTGACCAGCAGCAATTGTAAATGCTATTCCTAGATCAAAAAGGCAATTATTTAGCAGATCCTATAAAGGAATAAAGGGATCAGGAACATCCCCATGTGACATGACTTCAGAAGTTCCTTACCCCAACTAACCCCGAGTCTGTACCCGAGTAACGATCCCAGTGTTGGGAGTCCTGGAATCAAATCTCAGCTTATTACAATGCCATAACACCACCGACTGCAGAGGTCCACTCCTCACACTTTGTGTATTTATAAACCTGTGAAAACAGCAGGAAAACATCCTTGTGTTTGAAGCCCACAGGAACTTGCATTCATCCTGTATTTAACTCTGCAGCTTATTTAAGCTGTGCCTTTTACACCAACCATTTGTTTCTATTCCCTGTTTACGAGCAGAAGGCATTATCTGCTTTAAAAGCCAACGCTTAGTGGAGCTGCACCACAGCATATTTAGCAAGAGCAGCATCCCGACTGAGGGTTTGTGTACACATGTCGTGTTAGCACCATAAAAGGTATGGATTTAAGGAGGTGCAATCAAACCAGAGCAGCACGTCTTGGGATGGTCTTACACAGGTATACATGTACTGTCTTTCACTAGATATTTGAGAAATCAGGAAACGTTTTCATCAGGTAATTAAACCCCTCTCCTACTGAAATTTAAATGTTCATACAAGCCTTATGCAACCCTATCTCAAATAATTTAAAAGCTTTTCCGGGTCACACTGTTCAAAAATTTTACTTCCGAGCTCAGTGTCAAGCACTCAGATCACATTTACAGCACACCGTGTACAGTTACACACACAAGTGCATCTGCCCAAGGTGGGAACTAAAAGGAAGCCTCTCCCAGCCTCACGCTCCTGAAATTCCTTTTAGACTCACATGGTGCCACTAGACCAAACAGTTAAACCCAACTCCTTTCAGCTTGTTGCATGAGCAACCTGAGCCTGTGACTACAAGCAAACACTCCATCTTCTCTGCCCTTCTGGCTCTTCATGTTAAATATAATGGAAGTATATACACTGAAGGACTATTTAAAATATCTTTCTAGGAATAGTCTTAAACAAATGCTTCCCTTCTTATTAGATTTTAGAAAGGCCTTTTTGAACTATAGGGTTCAGAAACTTGGTCATGTCTAACACCAAGGGAGGCACAGCTTCATGGCATGTGGAGTGGTTGGCAGGGGCATTGTGCAGCTGCCACATGCACTCCCAGACACATCCCACCCATACACTCTCATCCCAGCCCCACACAGCACCCAGAAACGTGGGAGAAGCAGCTTCCTCACATGAGAAACGAAAAAAAATAGCAGCAAGTGTAAACAAGAAGTCATGGAGACACCAAGGTAGCTCTAGGGCACTTCAGCTTTGGAAACTTCAGGTAGACACCCTTTCTGAGCACGACTATATCTTGCATGTCCTATACCTATAGTTATCAGGAGTAATATAGACAGAAAAGGGGAAGTACTGCATATAAAGCAATGCATATTTTTAATACATAGATATTTTCAATTTAATTATGATCAGTAAACAGAAAAGCTTTAAAGGAAACCCCATAGTTTTAGGCTGTCTGTGTGTAGGCACATGCACACAAACCTTTCTTTTAGGCAAATGCTCATCTGACTTGATTCATGCTGTAATAATGCACAATTTTCATGGAGCAAAGCACTGAAGGATGTGATGTTGTGTAAGGAAATCCCTCATCTTCATTTTAAATCATTGTTTTGTCATGGGAAATGTAAAACAATTTAAAAATTAAAATACATCATAGGCTAAACATGAAAGGTCTCATCCAAAGCCAATGGAAAAGGACGATTGATTTAATTTTGGTTTGGCTTTATGTCAGATGTGTCACTGATTCAGGACGAACTGCCTTGCCACAAACAAAGGACAAGAGGGTAAGTTATGTGCAGAGGGAGCAGACAGGGCAGTGGTGGTGCTACCAGCTCAGCCCAGGTCTCATAGAAGGAAGTTCTAACCAAATTTGAGCCACTCGTAGGCAAGACTTGCTGGCAAGCAAGCAGGTTCCTGACACAAAACCTGACCCAGCTCAAACTCATTTCTCTAAAGGAAAGCAACTGTAAGCACAGCAACCTGTAAGGTAATGATTGCCTATCTATGCCAGGACACAATCCCACAGACTGCTGGAACACAGAGAACCCTATACAAAGCAGGGGGAAGTATAAAGTAAAAGATGCAAGGAATCTTGAAAGTGAGGAAGTCCTTTGAAGACAGAAATGCTGTGAGCAACCAGATACAGCTTTACTATACTAAACACAGGAACAGTCTAGAAGTGTGTCTGCCTAAAGACAGTATTAGAAGAAAATTAAATCTGTGACTACAACATGCCTACTCCATTCTCTATATCCACACAATGCCAGGCCAGAAGCATAAAAGCAGTCTGCTTTATACCTACTGAAAGCAAGGTGAAAAGTAAGTTCCTCTTGAACATGAATTCTGTAATCAATAATGATAATGGGATACTGAGGTGGGGCTCATTCCTTATCCACTCCTTATCCTAGAAACACTGTCAAGGACTACCACTGCCTTCCTCCTGCCAAAGGCAGGACAATGTCTGTGAGCTCACAAGTGGACAGGAGTGAGAAACTGCCTTTTCAGAGAATAGGAGAAAAGAGAAAGGAATCTCTCTGTCAATGGAAGGATAGTTCTACAGGTGTCTGAAACTACAACACAAGCAAGTGAATTCAATTTCTTCTGAGCAACTTTCTGGCAGAGAGTGAACTGCTCAGTGCTGGTGACATGCAGGAAATTATGTTCATGGCAGCAACCTGAGCAGACTATCTCAATAAGGATGCCACTTTTGTCCCTCTTTTGAAGATAAGTCCATACTCTGAGGTACCAGCATGAAAATACTTTAGGTGGGTGTCCTAGTTCAGCAGCCCTTGGACCAGTTTATCACCGTGTGGGTGTGACCAAAGCTGTGTACTCTACACCCACTACATCATTTCTCATGAACTGTTAACAATGGACCATTTACAGCAGCTGCCCAGGACACCCCCCCAAGATGTAAGCTGGGTGTTAAAGAGGCCAGTGAAATAGGAGCTGTGGTAACTCCCCTCCAGGAACTTGCTAGCACCTTCACACCCACCTGAGGGGTCATGTCTGCTAATGGGCCATCAACGATTCCAAAAATACCCCATGACTCACAGAGTCAGATCACCCATTGTGGAACTCCCCGCCCTGGAGGAGGTACTGGGCATTCCCACTTGAACCAGAGGGTTTATCATCTTGGGGTTTGCAGACTTCTGGAACCACTCATTGGATCCAGAGGAGGACTAGAACCTTGACAGGACTGTGACCACCACCCTCAATCAGACTGCAACTGTCACCTGCACCAACAGGTTTTTCCTTTCCTTTTATTTTGGATTCCGGGGGACCACGTGGTGCTCAGCACAGGGGCCAATAAACACTATTCTGTTTGTGTCCCAGGGTGCTGAGTTATACTTCTGGGTTTTGTGGGTTAAAACCAATTTCTCTTTGTATCATTGAATTTACTGTAATATTTTTATTAAATTGTAACTCTGACATATAATCTCTTTTGTGTTGGGTTCGTTTCTCCTGCCAGTTTACTTTTAAACCAGCACAGTGGGGCTACAGGACAATACTGGATTGAACTAGTTTTGAGCTCTCTTTGTAAATTTGTAATCTCTTTAACATGGCAGTATTTATTTTTTCTTTGATAATTGAGGAAAGTTTTGTATGCTGCTACATGTTTTGAAGACAACTCATAGCTGTGTGCCACTTAATGTGTCTCCAGAAATAAGCATTGCAGAATTAATTCAGGAGGACCATAAAGGAAACATATCACTGTCATTAAATACTTGCCCTACAAGACAGTGGGCAGGGCTCACACGAGACTGGTACCATGTTTTTTTTAAGTATCTTGCAGGAAAATTGCTTTTAAGCTAAGTTTATTCTGCTGGCTGAACAAGGCTGGACAGCATAATGCACAATAAAGAGGTACAACTTACCAGAGGTCATATGGACTGGGGTGCTTGTACCCACAGCCACACCTCCACAGCCTCAGGCCAGTGTCAGCTACCTGGAAGATTCTCCACGACACATTTGACTGCAACTCTCTCCAGCATTTTGACTGCAGGTGAGATGAAATGTCACAGCACTCCAAAGTGGCTGTGAGCATACATTCAGGCTTATTGAGCCATAAATCCAGGAAGCAACATGTTCAGGTGATTTCCAAGTTCACCTAAGTTTTATGAAACCTATTTTTTAGCCAAACAACTGCAAATGAGCAACGCCTGGTGACATTTTATTACATTTTCCCTTATTATGCCTTAGTGGTAAATTGTTCTCGCCAATCAGTGTTGCAGTATCAGAGAGACTCTTACAGACAGTCACCGAAGGACAGAGATAAGAGATTTGACTGTCTTTTTTCAGTCCAGCTTAGAGTTCTGATTAAAATAATAAACCAATACAATGAGCAATTAAGAGAGTGGAGAAGCAGGTAAGCATGTCAAAACTAGCAGCCATACTATAGGAATAAATCAAAGTAATAGCAGTACTAAGAAAGGAGCAGTTTACATTCAATGTTATACCAAGTACTGTTGACATTCATGTTCTACAGTGATGCCATTAAGCATATTTACATCATACCAATGAGGAAGAACAGATGATCAAGCATTTTCCTTTTCCAGTTACATTCAACATCAATATGAATACTTCATATATTATTTTACAATTACTCCATACGACAGAAGAGTATCCACCCAAGGAAATACCCACGTTTTCATGAACTGATTAATGAAGAGCAGCTTCATAAAGTTTTCAAGGGCTGATGGAGAAAACTGGAGCTTAAAAGCAAAGGTGTTTATATTTCCTTCCCATGCATTTTGGTTAATAGTGTTGTAAGCATAACTGGCCAAAGAAACTGTCAGAGGAATATGCCTTTAATTTCCCTTTCTATGAGATTACCACAGGGTCACCCACTTTGCCGCTTGTGATTTCTGTGGGTCTGCTTAATGAATACCAGAAATCCATTGTGGTGTCCTCCTTCTCTCTCCTACATTACTTGTGAGTTGGCAGGCACAGTTAACCATTTGGAAGGCAGGCCTAGTGTGAGGTTAGCAGCTCATTAAATGCCGTTCCTCAGAGCTAATAAGCTCACATTAGCTGAATTCTACATTGCAAGTGACTGGCAAAGCTCAGACCTCCCTGTTGCATTCCCTGGCCATCACACAGCACGGTGCACTACAGCAATTAACATGAAAATGCATGCTAATTCTGTTGATATTTGATATAGAGCAGTGTTGCCTCAAAGTGCTTGTCAAAACCATGTTTGGTGATAATGAACAGTTCCTATGCAAGTGAACATGGCAGCCTGCAGCCTTGGTGTTTATCATATTACAGTGGTAGGGGCTTCCATCTCTGAATATTCATGGTGGGAAATTAAGCCATAATTTTTGGATGCTAACAGTAGCCGATGTTACTGCATTTGGGTTGTATGAGAAATAAAAAGCTAGACATGCAAACCTCTTCTAAGGAAAGAAAGCTTCTTAAAAGGGCACATTTAGGCATCAAAATAACAGGCATACTCAAACAACTGCATACTTGAAAGGTTTAGAAACAAACAAAACACTCAAGGACCTAATACTGCAAATGTTTATACACGTGCTTCTCTAACTGGGAAACCAGCATTTTACAAATTTATTAATTACCATTTTATGTCAGTGTTTCACTATCAGCACTTAGTTTTCTATATCCCAGGCCCACAGCCTGTTGAAATACTCTGAACCAAATACGTTGTCACAAGTCCTTGTGGCCAACAAAAAGGGCACAGGTCACAGGTGTCACACACAAGACAGTTTATTATATTACAGCAACAAGAAGATGAAGAAGGAAAAAAGAAAAAAAGAAGCCTCTCTCTAACTACAAGTTACACAATATATAGTATAAATCCCACCCATGGTCAGTTTTCACAGGTTTATGACAGTGTCTATAAACTTTATTACAGTTTCTAATTGGATGTTACTGACTGTCCAGATGTACTTTTGTTTCATGAGGAATTTACCTACACATATTCCATTCTCATTGGTTGCTTCTCTCAAATCCCCTTTTATCTCACTTTGTTTGTTATCTCGCTAGTTTTCTGACAGTTTTAATTATCTTTTGCTGTTCCCATCTGTATAAAGAGGTAGCACTCTACCTAGGCCTGGAGCTACCTGCAGCCTCAAAGCCTTCGTAATTCAAAGAACCTTCATGTCTTGGGTTGAGCTGGCAAAATGCCAACTGCCCAAGTACAGAGAAAAAGGGTTCCTACCCCCTCAAACAGCCAAGAGAAAAAAGGAGAGGGGAAAAAAACCTCTCCAAACTAGGTTTATGCTTAAACTAACTCTGTATATTTATACAGAAAAAATTAAGAGAAAACTACAATATAACACACACACACAAGTTATGTATAACAAGAAACAACCTCCCACTCCCCAGTTAATACAAAGTCTCTGTTACAGGTTTAGCCATGTAGGCCTAAAGTTTAGGTTTTAAAGTCCAGACCAGGCCTGGAATTGTCAGCTGACTTGAGCTGGGCTGGGCTAGCCAACAGCTGACTTCTTCTAGCCAGTAGCATTGCATTCTATACCGTATTACGAGATCATCTCAGAAGGGGAAAGAGCCGGTGTGGGAGAGGTGTTAAGTCAGTTCCATCATAGCTGAAGTAGAAGGAGGATGTGCTGTAGCTCTTCTACTGTGCTAGGCCTTGCTCCTGCTGCTGCTACTTCCATTTTTGTTTGAGTTTCAGGGAAGTAGAAACATTTTGTTGTTACTCTTTCTGTTCTTTGCTGGGTGTCTTTCGGGTTGCTTATAAAACTACAGTGATAGAATCTGTTTTCGATGGGGAGCGGGAAACTATTTCTTGTTATTTCTAACTTGTGTAAGTGTGCATTGTAGTTTCTTTTAATTCTCTCTTTTCTATATAAATACATGCAGCTAGTTTAAGCATAAACCTAGTTTGGAGGGGGTTTTTTCCTCTCCCTCTTTTCCCCTTGGCTGGTTAGGGGGAGAGGAACCCTTTCTCTCTGTCTTGGACAGTTGGTGTTTTGCCAGCTCAACCCTAGACATCCTCACACAAATAAAACAAAACAAGAGTACACTAGTTACGTTGGGGATGGGTCTATGCCCTGCATACAAATCAAAGGTCCCCCTTCCTTCAGCTTCTCTTTGTTAACTGTTCCAAAAATATTCAGTATTGTTTTCAACAAACTGCAAGAAGGATGAACATACCTGACGCCTGAAATGTCCATTTGGGACAGAGCCATCAAAGAGAAGGATGGCACACAGAGAGGCAAGTCAGAAAATCAGAGGCAAAGAGTTCCCGAAAGAGGACGTTTGACCTTTCTAGGACATTTGACAGAACAAAGTCAGTGAGGAGCTGCTGACTATCCCAATATCCTCTAAACACACACTGTACACACACACTCAAACGCAGGTTTGAGCTGTTTGTCAGTCACCCAATGAGAGCAGAAACGGCACAGCAACAGAGTAGCAGAAGGCAGCACAGACCCTGAAAAGCCTGAAAGAAAAGTTGCAAAAGACACAAAGTCTGTTGTCCGTTTTATGTGCTCCATCAGTTCACTGACTTTCTTGTGCTCTCTTCTTCACCTGGGCCCTGAAAGGAGCTAAAATATAATTCTTTACCAATAGCCAAACAGTTATTAAAATTAGGAAATGGAAGCTTTTCATAAAGCAGGCACCCTAGGAAGTCTATCCTATCCCATCTCCTTCTTCTCCCTGACCCTCAACAACTAGTCCTGAACACAGTGAGCTTATTGGTCTGCTGTCCCCCCAAAGCAACCTGTCTATGGCTTTCAAGTGCTCAGCAATTTTCAATTGTAATAAGAGTCCTTTCTGGTATTCTTGTGTTGCTAAGGAATACTCAGTTTCTATCCCAGCCTGAAGTTTCTCACTGCAATCATATATTCCCTTGGATGAACACATTAATTAAAATGTCACTGTGCTATTTCTTTCTGCGTGAGACACCGTTTTCATTTTAAGAGTGCAGCAACAAGGCGGGAGAAATGCAAAAGTGGTCTGTAGGAAGATAAGAGCATTACTAATTACATCTTCCACCTCCCTGCAATCCTGTGACACTACTGAAAAGTAACCGTGAGATCCAACACAAGCAACAGGCTGCAAATGCCCAGCACTGCCCAGCTCCCTCTGTTCCAGTAGAACCAGTTTGGTGACTTTAATAGTTGTTCTTGCCTTTCAGCTCTCAGTCACAAGGCTTGGACAGAAGACAAAGATTGATTTAATGGAAAATGAATGTAATGCTCTGTAAGTAGCTTAGACTGCACCAATTAATCAATTATCCAAGTACATTCCACTTTAATACATTCATTACTATTCTAATCTTTAATAAACTGTTTGTTCCACATACTATGAGGTTCCTGCAATTCTGTGTAAAGAACAATATCCACTTTGCAAAGCAAAAACACCACTTCCAGTGACAAACATGAAAAATCTGAATTGTGTTGACCACTGTATAATTTGAACAATCCTGTAACTAAGAGCTCACAGGCCATGCTGGCACTTGCTGTGGCTTTGTTTGACGCATCCACTAAAAATATTTATTGAAGATTAGTAGCAGACACTGATCCGAAGAATGTTTTTACCTTCATGTCCCAGCTTGGCACATGCAACTGAAACTGATACAACCAGCTACTGAATCTCCTAAAGTCAGAAGTCTTCCAAGCTATGATTTATTTTCACTTTTAAAAGAAGGAATAAAGTTTGTAAACTGTTTGTAGCATCTTCAAGCCTTTAGTTGTATTGCTTCCTTCTCTCCCCCTTCTTCTACCTCTAGAGCAGGGCAACTCCATATCCAGAGGAGATGGCCCCGTTAAAGCTGGAAAACCTCTTCCTTGGCTTCAGTGAGTGTCAGAGCATGTCCACAACACTACGTTTTAATGTTGTGATCCACTTAGTCTATAAAATGAGTGACCTGTATGTGACTTCTACAGGTCTATCAGTCCCTTTGTTCCCATAGGAATTCCGCCTATTTGTTCCTATAGAGTTTCTGCCACAAAGTACTCTGAAGCCCCAGGACCAGCCAGGAGCTTAGGAAGGTCTTTCTGTAACACTCTGCCTTCATCAGTGTGCCATGAAGGAGTCCTGGTAACCAGAGGGTGGGGTGGGGGAGGAAAAGTGAGATCTCAGATTGAAGGTAAAAGTGGATCAAAAATTATCTGCAGTAGTGAGAAAAATATGCTTGTTGATAACAAGCATGGTGTTGGATGTGTGTGCACACTTCACTATCTAACCTTTCATCAAGAGCCAGAGGATTTATTCTTCAGGCATGAGAGATGAAACAGCTTAAAACGGTCAGTGACCACAGAAAGGATTAGCACATTATTATCTTTTTAATCCACAACATTTACTTTTTCAGGACTTATTGGAGCTAATACAAAAGTGATTACTGTTCTGGTTTTGCCAAAGTAAGAGGTTGTTTACAACTCTATTCCCAGACATAGCCTGTAATAAACAGATAGTACTGGCTGGAAAGTGGCCAGCAACAGAAAATTTCATCGTCTACACTGTATTCACAGAAATAGAAATGACTTGTGCAATTGCCAACAAGTCCCAATAAGGACCTTCTAAAAGTAAAGCTAAATGTTACATTATCCTACCCTGCAAGCACACAATAAAAGGTGGTGCTGAAAGTTATTCAGCTTTCTTGCCTTTGCTAGACGTGTGCTATTTTTACAAAAGTGGGATAAGCCAGGCCCCAGCACTCCAGAATCTCAGTCAGCCCCTGAGACATCATGACCAAAAAATGCTGAGATGTTAAAAATAATCAATGTTATTTTTTGTATGTGCAGTCCAGCTTATGAGAATTCAGGATTGCATTTTTTACCTTTGCTCCACCATTTATGATGGCTGGAAATAGATTTATTTGTTTTTAAATGGAAGCTTTAAATGGAAATTCTCAAGATCATCACAAAACTTGAGCACCCAAGGTTTTCTGAAGAATCCTCAAACTGACTTTCACAAACCTGTCTATGTAATTTAAGAAGTTCAGTCCTTTTTTTTTCAGAATTCTGTGGGAACCTGAGACTTCAGGATTGCGTGTCACACCCTTTACAAATTGGACTTGTGTTCCTAGAGTGCATAGCATTTTAAAAAGTACTTAGATAGTTAACTCCTACTAATTCGAGTTAGATGCTTCTCTATTTTTAAATATGTGGCTGTCACCACCTTTTGAAAAATAGGGCTTATTATTTTAGATCTTTGGCTTTTGAAAGTCATACTTGATATATTGCCAAATTAGCAAAAGAGCAGAAGAAAACTGGTAAACTGAAAGGATTGACAGACAAATATGCATAAGAAACTAACAAACCAGAAAACTTTCTTTTTCTCAGCCTCTTATTTACATTAAGTATGTTTCTATCTGTGTTTGAAGAAGAATTGGAAAAGCACAATTTGTTACACCTAAGTATGTTTTTAGCTTTTCAAAGACAGAGACATAGGAATGACCCTTAGCCTTGCAAATAGCATGAAGATATACAAGGCAAATAGCACAGCTTACCCTACCAACCCTAGACTGTGACAGTTTTGTCTTGCAGTCATCTCTGGTCTGCTACAAGGCACAAGCAAGCAATGTGTGCCCTAACACACACAGCATCCAGGCAGGATTCTTACTTCCTCTGGTGTTTTAAAACACACCTCAGGCCTTTGGTATTCACAATGAATATCTCTGCTAGATCTCTCCAGCATGTTGTGCTGGTTTAAAGGTAAGCCAGCAGGAGAAGTGAACCCAGCACAGTAGAGATTATAAATCAGAGTTACAGTTCAATAAAAATATTAAAACGACACAAAGAGAAATTGCTTTTAACCCACAAAACCCAGTAGTATAAACACAAAGGAGTTTGTTAGTCCTGTGCTAAGCTCCACTTGGTTCCCCCGAGTCCAAAGCAAAAGGAGGTGAAAAACCTGTTGGTGCAAATGACGGTTACAGTTCGGTGAAGAGTGGTGGTCTCCTCCTGTTGAGGTTCTAATCCTCCTCTGGATCCAACAAGAGATTCCTTGAGGTCTTCAAACCCCAAGATTATATCCCCTCAGGACCAGGTGGGACTGCCCAGTACCTCCCCCAGGGCAGGCAATTACATACTGAGTAATCTCAGTCAGTGAATCATAGGGTGTTTGTAATCATTGATGGCCAAGAGCAGACATGACACCTCAGACTGGGTGTGGAGGTGCTAATGACTTCCTGGAAGGGAGTTATCACAGCTCTTATCTCACAGGTGTCTTTCACACACAGCTCACAGCCTGAGTGGTTGGGTGTGCCCTGGGCAGCTGCTGCTAATGGTCCATTGTTAACAGTTCATGGGAAATAAACAGAGAGTGTAGAATACACAGTTTTGGTCACGCCCACATAGTGATAAACTGGTCCCACCTGCTGAACTAGGACACGTGTAAATGCTCCTTTCTTAAGAAAAATACTAAAATTGAAGGAAAAGAATTTTAACTGTGGGTTGAATCTGTTAGTTCATTGATTATAAGGCTGAAAGAACAATGGACAGGCTTGTGAAAGCTTTCCTTTTGTCCATTGTTTGTACTGCCGATCAAATGTGAACAGCTACAGAAGTCTGAAATGGATTAGTACTTCAGAATGTCTGCTTTTATTTAAAGGTTATGCCTCTATTGCAATCACAGTGTCTCAAGTGGATGTTCTGGGCTGGCTTCAGACCACTTAGATCTTGCACAGCGAACAGTGTGACTTTGGAGATCATTTTTGGCCTGCAGCCCAAATGTTGACTCAGCATCTGGGGAAGCCTTTGTGGCCTATGCTGGGTTCCCTCACTCCACTGCCAAGGGCAGCTGAGCCAGCCAGCCAGCCAGCCAGATGGGGGTTAAATTCCTGGCTTCTGCAGTGCAGACCTGCCCTTCAGCACTTGTGCACACCAGACAGAGCACGTGAACGCCTTGGACCCTCAGGCTGTAGAATTTACTAAATTCTTCACAGGCTGAGGTTGCCACTATCACCTTTTCCCTGGCGTGGTGTGAGACCCCAAAGGGAAGTAACTCCTTTGAGCCAGGCTGGTTCACCCGACTCTATGGGGCCAGAGAAGCCCAGAAGGGCCAGGGAGATGTTGGAGCTGTTCCTGTAAAGTTACAAAGGATTTCAACTACATTTAAATTAGTTGTCACTCTCCTTCCATTCCTTGTATTCATTTCATACCTGCATCTCTGTTTCCATTAGGATGGCTTCTTGCAGAGTGATGCTTTTAAGACAATACAGAAAAAACTCCCACAAGGATTCAGGTAATAGACCCCAATCACACGACAGACAGGTGGAAAGCATGTGAGGTAAACAGCCAATAGATACTTGTTATCTCACCCCCTCTGAACTACAAAAATGTCTTAGGGAGCTGTGAATTACTGCCCTATTGTTCTTGCTACATTATTATTTTGAAGTGGCTCCTGCCTGTGCTACTTGGTTGCCCGCTTTGTTTGTCTTATCAGTTTGCCAGTTGACTTATAATTAAAAAAGCCTTGGTTTACCACCTCACTCACAGATCTCTTTAGGTAATACACCGAGAGTGATAGCAGCAAAAAAAAACAAAAAAAAAACAAAACAAAACAAACAAACAAAAAAAAACAAACAAAAAAAAAAACAAAAAAAAAACCCACCTAAAAAAAACCAAACAAACCCCCCCCCCCCCCAAATTACAACCAACCAAAAAAAGCCCACAATATAAACTTCAACTGCTGCAGCTTCCTTGTGCATTTATTGAACCTCCCTTCTGAGATGCGTGTCACTCACCAGGAATGGGCCTGTGCTATGAAAGCCAGTATTTTTTTTCTGGTGACACCTATATGGGTGACAGTTTGCTGGGAGGGTGGACAATCCTCCACAACCACTCAGCATCCGCCATTCCTGACAAAACCTCCCAGGAGGTACTTGGCATGTGGACAGGACATACACCTGGAGATGCTGATTGCAGATTAGACAATACATTTCTAATCTCTGGGCAGATGCTCCACAAATGTTGTCACAGAGAACAAGTGCTCCACCTCCCCTTGCACACACACTGCCCGTGCTCCTTCAGCCCCAGTTGCTGCCGACTGCTCCAACAACCTGGAGTCCTTTCTCCTCTCACCTCTTCTCCAGTGTCTCAATATACGTGACACATTTGACACCACCTCTGTTCTCCCTACACATTTTTTTCTGTCTATCTCTAAATCCTCAGCTGTGGTCCAGGACAACAGCACTTCTCCTTTAAGAAGCATTTTCATCCTTCCCTGTTTCCTTCTGAATTCCACTGTGTGACTACTTCCCTAGCTCACCACTCAAAACAATCTTTTTTTTCTTCTCCCTCCATCTCATGTCTCCTCATCACATCAAATAAAAGCAAATTTTATTCACTTTCAGGACCTTCCAGAGCCTATCATTCTCTCATACACTATTTATGCCTTTTTCCACCTTCAGTAGGCCTGTCATGCCACCTTTCATCAAATGCAAGATACATTTTTAAACATCTTTTGTTCTTTCTTCTATGCAGTATCTCAAAGATGTGGACATCCAGCAAGTTATCTCATTGACCTTTCAAATCCTTCCCCTCAAACCCTCTTTGCCGTCAAACAGAAACGAAACTTGGCTGTCTTGGGAGCTATGGGTGTGCAGAGCTGATGCTCCATGAGAAGCTGCTCTGCTGCCCTGTATTTGCTTTACCTCTCTCCTTGGTGTCCTCCTGTCTTAATCACACTGAGCCATTTAGCACAGGGGCTGTTTTTTTCACTCTCCTCCTATGAGTTTCTGAGCTGCTACTGAGAAGTGCTTCTTACAGATAAGTCTGCTGTAAAGTGATGAACCTTTGGTTCTAGAAAAGAGTAGCTCAGGTATATCCATTACCATTTACAAAATTTTGTATTTACTTGCAAAATCATTATTTAAAACAGGAACACAATCCCTAATTTAGAAATACCTATGTAGAAACACTTTCCTCAAGAGGTAAGAGAAAGCTCAGTGTTTTATGAGGAAATTTGACTGTTGCTGCTTAATACTGTCTCATCATCTAAACTTTAGAAATGAGTCCAGTAATCCTATATAAACAGCAGGCAAATCACATCCCTGTAATCCATTTAGGGCTCAAAGAGCTAATATATCACCAGTTACAACAGCTCAAATGCTGAGCGACAATTTATGAACCACCAACTCAAGAACCTATAGCAGTCATCTCCCACATTCTATCTCCCGCAAGAAAAAAAGGCAAACCATGGCCCTCACTGCAGGCCCAGTAAGGAAGGATGATGGGTTAGGCTTTAATTCCTTTTGACACTGTCAGTGGAGCAGAGATTTGGTCACAAGTGTTAGTTTGGGCACTTAAGATTAGCTCTAGGTGGCTGACATGAAAAGGGTCTGTCAGCTTCATGGCTGAAAGAACTCTGGTATATAGTTCAAAGAGACACCAAGCTCAGCCAAAGCTGAAAGACATTGTTTGAAAATGGAAAGAAACCCTTGCTTAGGGGCTCTTAACTCTTCTTATTTGGCTTGGAGGGCATTTGGCAGGATGGTAGAGAACTAAGTGACAGTGACAGTCACTGGCACTGTCCAAGCTCGCTCGGCCGTGGCAGATGAACCTCAGGACTGAAACGGTGGGGCCAGTTCTGCGCACGCTGAGCCTCACCTGAAATCCACTGCGCAGGCTGGAAGGGCACGTGGGGACAGCCCTGCCCAAATCTGCGTTCGCGAACCTGAGCCACACACACACGCACACACAGAGAACTAAGTCTGTAAGCCTTTTGTTTCTTCGCCCTTCACCACATACCAGGTAACAGTGCACCTCGGAGCAAAAGGATTAAATAGCCTTTTTCAAACATCTGCCTTGCAGAAAGAAGGCAGCTACTAAGGTATTTAGGCAATGATAATATCACTTCAAGGTCAAAATGAGGGGTGAAGTTAGTAAGGCATCCCAGCATTACAGTCAGCAGGGCAAAAGACACCTTTTCCCCTAAGCTGTCATATTGCTCTTGGCCAAACCAGAAAGCAACACATAAGAAAGGCCTATTCTTCACACACAGCTCGTGTTGGTTTAACTGAAATCAGTTTTGAAGTCAAGTCAGTTCAGCAGGTATGAAATCCCAAGAGAATGTACTCAGTGCACAGACATCAATTTAGCTCATCTGACTTACCGAAGTAGGCTGGATCAATACAAGGCACTTGTAACTGGATTTAAAAGAACATTCATGTGGAGTTTGTTTCAATTTAACAAGTCATGTTAAGGAGCAATTTTATTTAAAACCAAGTAAGGTTTCTTTGCTGGCTATCCTTAAACCCTACATTACGACTCTAACTATCCACATAAGAAAGCACAGAGGAAAGTAGCCCATTAATGTATTTTGGAGCAGGCTACCCTGAGTCTTGCATCACATCCCACAGAAGATGGATGTGAAACCAGCCATCAGAACCTCATACCATAAATGTCCCATTGCTGGGTCAATGAAACCACTGTCATGCTATGCCAAAATCATGTGCCATTGGTAAGGGAGAGCCAGTGACCTCCTCCAGTAACCTCTCTGAGATGCTGCGTACAGCACAGCTTCTGTTTTCAAAGTTCTGCCTGTGCTCAGTCAGAAGCAGCAAGGAAGCCTTCTCATGCTGTTCGTGGAAGGACCTCAGACTTGGTATGAATACCAAAAACATGCTGGCATGAAATGGTGAAATAGCCCTGTAAAGCACAGGTAAGCATCCCCTCTACCTGGCTGCAGGCCAGTGCTTACCAGGTGGCACAGCCCTGACCTGCCCATGCAGCTGCCACTATGCCACATAGCAGACATTATCCCACTGGAAAGGGGAAAGGAAGCAGCAACTGCATTTGCTCAGCTCTTCCCTCCCCTGCATAAAATCACATCTAGCCTCTGTGATGGTTGTAAAATGATTCCATATGCTATAATGCTTATCTGAACTCAATCAGACTGAAGGTAGTCAGTCCCTTCCAGCCCTCCCTTTCTCAGTGACAGGACATTATTTCTATGTCCCAGTTTCTTTCCTAAGACTGGCACAGTAAGGTAACCTATCAGAACCTGTCTCCTGTCTCTATATAGAGAAATTGTATATTTTTCCAGAAACAGTCAAAGAAAAAAGAAAATAACATGGAGGGCAGCTGTCTCCAGAGAAGATCTAAGGAAGAAGAGCAGTTATGAAATGGGGATGTTGAAGGATATATGCCCAGGTGGCGGGTGCCTCACCTGGCCCTCCTGCTTTGACAAGCAAGACATAGTCTGTCCCATGCAGATACCATAGGATGGAAAGTCCCCTGAGCAGAGGAGCACACAGGCAGCACTGCCACTTCTTCCTCAGAAGCAAAGCAATGAGGTTGGTTTAGCCTCCTGACAAAGGAGTGATTGCAATTTGGTTTTTCTATTTATACTAGAGGCTAAATTAGCAGATTAATATTTACTTCCAGCTACTACTACCATTCTGAAGGGGAAATGGAGCAGAATGAGGTCAGCAAAGGTCACAGCTCATTCAACCCATCGCTATCATCAAATTTGCGCAGCAGAGCTTTGATTACCTTTCCAAACTTCAAGGGTGGTTTGTGGCAAGACATTTTTTTCAGATAGGGAGAAATAAAAGGCTAAAACTAAGGCGATGTTAACATATTAATAAATCTCTCAACTAGCAAAACTATTATCTTTATTTGGGAAGCTGAATGCTTCTGAATACTAAATCAAACCCACTCAGCTCGGAACATCTACAAGCCTTACTCCTGGATGGAATGGGGGCTGCAGTGAGATTTATCGAGCTCACACGGGGCTAACTGCACAGCCCATGGGATTAAGATGTTATGCTTTCACAGCCATTAAAATATCCCTCTTAGCTCTTCTTTGACACACAAAGAGGAAAATGCTGCCCCTGCAACCTCACCCTATGCATATTTTAGCTGAGTGCCTGCTTTTAAGACATCAAGTCTTACTTCAAGATCAGCACTATATAAAGTAGAAGAGCCTCTGAATTCAGCCATCACTGAAGCATTTCATGACTGCCACATTCACCTGACAGCAGCTCTACAGTGCACACCTGTATCAGCAGGTAAGAGTGACCACCTAAAGCATGGCTACCACAAGCAATAGCTAACTCAGCAGGAGGAAAGAAAACCACAGCCACGAGGCCACAACACATCACTTCAGTACTTCTACATGCCCTGTGTAGGCAAAGAAAAATGAAAGAATAGAGAAGTCCTGGTCCACCCAGTTCATGTTGTATTTGGAGAATTCTGAATAATGACCCTTTCCACCTTCAAAAGCCTTTGCTGCTCCCCCAACACAGCCTCCAAGGGGGTCTTGGACAGCCAGGCTGACAGCCTGAGCCATCAGCACCAGTCCAGCCTGGCTGCTGCACCTGTGAGACACTGTGAGCAAACACCAGCCACAGGAAACCCTTGGTATGGAGGCCCTGACATCCAACTGAAGAGTTGCATATGCTTCTAGTTAAATACATAAACAGTGCTTTGATGACAGAATCACGGAATATACTGAGTTGGAAGGGATCCACAAGGACCATCAAGTCCAACCCTAAGACCTGAACAGGACCATCCCCAGGAGTCAACATGTGAGATTAGCCAGCAGTGCACTTCCTTCTGGAGGAGTGGAGGGTAAGAAAAAAAAAATAAATTAGGGAGCACGGTATCGCCATCTCAGTCCTGGTGAGACTGTCAGAGAGCACTAATACTATGGATATTCCAGACTTTAGATGTCCTTCCAGTACCAATCAATGTCCAACTCCCACAAAACATAACTTGTTCCTCTTGTTTTGACATGAGGGAAAATCTTTCATCAACCCCTGTGACCTTCTTCCACAGCCCAGGACACCTGCAGCTGTGTGCACTCCAGCTTCCCCACTGAGCACATATGGGACAGGGTGGTGCACTTTTATCCTCCCTCCAGTTTTCTTTCTCTTTTCTGCATTACAACTTTTTTATTATTATTAACTATTGACCCACTTCTGCATCACACTTTTTATTAGTGTTTGCAACACTGTGCTCAGGATGATGGATCTTTAACTGGTTTAGGCTTGTGAAGAATTCAAGTATTAGGGGAAGATAATTACTTTTTCATGGAAATGCAACTCAGTTAACTCCACCAGAGATGAGAAAGCCATCTCCTGGGCTACACATCCACTCTGCTTCCTGTACAATACTAGCAAGGAGTAATTTCAGTAGGATCTGGACTGGACCCTCAAGCCAGGGGATGAACTCATTCATGAACTAAAGTTTGCTGCAAAGCTTGCCACTAATTCAGGTCCACTTAGGTGCACGTACTCAGGTGCCTGTTGTTTTCACTTAAAAAAAATGAACTATCATGCTTTTATAAAAGAAATTTTAACAACACTAAACCAAGGGCAACACTCCAAGACATAATTTTCCACTCCAGAACTGTAGAGAGATATACTGGAAGCCCAGAATCGGTGATATCACTTTAAATGAGCAGAGAAGTACAAAAGTTTGGGCTCTGCATCCAGTGTAACCTTAGAGTGATTGCTACCTGTGCTAGGGACAGCCACTGTAGTCTGAAACCAGTACAGTGGATGAAGTTCAAACAAGGCAGCAAGTAGCTCCCAAAGAAAACCAGTTTACCCTGCCAAGAAGCAGGGTTGACATATATGGACCATAACCAGAAACTGAGATGATTAATTTACAACTTGCTCTGTGTATCTGTTTTCCATTGGGCACTCTCCTACAACAAAGGAAGTATTTTGTGACTGATACTGGGATAAAATATGAGCAAGAGAAAAACTTTTCAATCCTTTTTAAGACCTTTCATTTCCTAGACCAGGCAAAGAAGCCAAGACTAGATACTTCAGTGAACTGAAATCCAATGGAAAAGAAAATTCAGTCTAGAACACATTCATTTATTGTTGTTCAATTAACATAAAATGACTTTTTTTGTTTGTTTGAAAATGTCAGCTAATTTATAGACTAAAACATGAAAAGCTGTTAAATATCATAAGCCACAGATTTTAATCTTTAAACAAAAGGTGGTGCCTGGCAATTTCTGCACTTTTCCCTCCATTTTTCAAACTATTCCTTTCTCACCGAAAGCTTCTCAATAAGACATTTTTCAGTTTTAAAAAAGTTCTCAAAAATCTTCCAGTAGCTGAAGTCTAGTGGAAGTCTACACACAGGAGTTTGGAGCAGATGAGCACAGTCTTGGAAAGAACATCTTGAATCTCTACATGTAGACTCAATGTCTGCATCCTGCCCTCAGGTACTCACACCCCAGAGTAATTTTGGAAAGTGACCGTAGTCTCTACACCCGTTAAAAAACACAACCACAAAAAAAAAAAAACCAAACACACAACCCTCTCAAAAAAACCCCTACAAAGAAGCCATAAAAAGCACCACCACAATCTCTTCTCTCCAGCACAGTAAACAGAGATGTCTTTGATGCTGGCCTTCCTTCTGTGCCCTCCACGTCAAGAGCCCTCTTGGTTTCAAACCCAAAGCATTGTGGCTCTGCTATTTCTGACTGGCAGAAGCAGAAGACAACTCCCAGAGGAACTCCACTGTGAGTGCAGCATTTGTACAATGATCGGATGGATGGATGGATGGATGGATGTGCTCTCACTTCTAAGCCTTAAAGAAACGAGAGTACATTTATGAAAGTTTCACCAAGGAGAAAAGAAAAAAAAATTAAAAAAGGCAAAGCAAAGGGGTTTCAGAGAAGACAGCCCCTTGAGCGATTTCCATACATCAAAGAAAAAGGCCTCGAGCATGTTCTCCTCATCTGATACCTTTGTTCCCCCATTCCACGCCTGCAGGCACATCCCCAGTGATGCACAAAAGGCTCCTACAGCCCATGGACAGCTCCCTGTCCACAGGCATTACCTGCCTCCTGCTCTGATTACCTCACACTGGCACTTCAGACCAATCACAGCTCATTTTATGTGCTTGAAGCCAGGTGGGGCTGACCCATCAGTCTGGAGACACAGGGAAATCCAGCAGGTCTGTATCAGATACCCTCCTGTGCAGCCTGTCTGCTCCTACATCCTTAATGCAGGTATAGTCCAGGTGAACGTTTCTGCTCCGCTGTTAGTTGCGGGGCACATGCTTGGGCGTTTCCCACTTCCTTACCTCTGTTCACATGGTGATTTCACTTTTACAGGGCTACATTTCTATTTTTATGTTACCTTTCCCTGCCCCTCTCTGGTTTGCTTCAGCAGCTTTTCAGAGATGCAGGGCATGCTCACAAACACAGTATACCCAGCTGCCTGGACCTTGCTGCCCTTGGATGCATCCCAGTCAGTATGTCCACTCCCGTGGGGCAGGGAAAGGGGAGCAAATGAGACAGGGGACAATTGTCATTGCCAGTCCCTTTTACCTTCCCCCGTCATATAAGAAAGCCCCTGACAGTAAACTCCTTGCTCCCTATCAGGGATTGCTGTTATCGGTGTGCCAATTCAGAAGCTAACAAGAAGATTTCCTCACCCTGGAAACCACAGGCAGGACTTGTCAGTGCAGCACTGCAGATGGGTTCAATCTGTTGGAACTCCTTTCATACACTACCACGAAACACCATCCTCGTGACAGCAGCATTTCCCTTCCACATCCCAGCGGACAAAGCCTGTGTGATCAAACTCAGTTTCAGATAATCTCTTAATGACGTGCTGGCCCTGCACTGCTGCACATCTCAAGGTTGTTGCAGACCCACTCGAGTTACAACAACCCTGTGCTCGTTTTGATGAGACCAATCCCTCTGCCGTCCAGTCCGACACTTTGTGACACTGCAAGAAACAGGCTCATGTACCGGCAAGGAACAAGGAGACTGGGATGGAGCTGGTGAAGCGGAAGGTGGGAGCACTTGTCACTGTCAGCCTGGAGGCAATGAAGGCTACATGACACTGGCCCCTATGCCAAGTGTTTGGGAGGCTGCTCTGCCTCCTCTGTCTGCTGAGGCTTTCCTGGAACTACATAGAGCAAATGAAAGTTTTTGCTTCATTGCCTCTCAAGTCCCTACATAAAAGGTTTCTAGGGAATTTCTTTCTGCAGCAAATGACATGAAAATGAACAGGCATGAAAATATCCTAGGAACACCAATCATTTCCACTATGTAAACCTAGAGGTCTGGTCAAGACAAAACAACCCAGCTCTTTCTTTCTTTCCCAGGTAGGCTGGGATATATTTTCTCAACAGTGCTGTCGCTATAAATTGTATGATCCTTCCTGACTGTAGTGCTTATTTTACTTCAGTTACAGTGTAGCTCAAAACAGATACTTCTGCCAAAGCAGGATGTTTTGAAATGTCACCCATTCCTGACCCGTGTGATTGAAATGGAGGGATTATGCTGCTCAGATGTTTAACTCTCTGCAAAGCACATGGCCAGAGAAATCCCTGTGCTGGTAAAGCTCTTGAGTCACAGAAGTCAGGCAAAGCTACTCCATTACCAGAAGGCTTCACTATTACTGGATTTATCTTGATTGTCCACATTTCTAAAAGTCTAAAGGGTGTTTCCCACCTACAGAAGACAGAGAACAATTGCTTCGTGATTGAAAAATCCACAGATGAAGAGATCTACTGTAGAGAAGTGAAAAAGAGAAACTGCCAAGGGAAAAGAGTATGAATGACACTATTATTTTGCATAGCATTATCAGGTAACAGTGGCAACATACCTGGATGCATTTCTTAATGACATTTAAACTGATGTTTGTCAGCGTTAAAAACTGAATTCCACATCACACCAGATCCTCTCTGAATAGCATTTTCAATGATACTCTCAAAAGTATTTTAATTAAAGTAGGCAAGCATTATTGGCTCTGTTGTACAAGTGGTATGATTCACCAGATAAAGCAGCAGATGTGTACATTACCACAGGGCTAGGAAGAATTTCCTCTATCTGCTCTAGACCTTAGTCTTTACCAGCATACCCTTCTTTACCCAGCAGCCACCTAATTAAGACTGGGAAAGCCCAGGACAATGTGTCTGTGTTTGCAGAGACCATAGTTAAGACAAGAGCGATCTGCTGCATCCACCTTGCCATGCATAGCCCAAGCACAGAGGCCAAATGGTGTGGTCAACACAATTTCCAAAGGTAGCCAGCCTGGATGCTGGCTCAGGGATCCAGAGCTCTGCTTCGGTGTAGACATGCTTGAGTCAACTATGATTAGCTGGTATGAATCCTGACAGAGCACCCTGAACACAACATCCTTAAAAGGGCTTAAGTAGGTGTTAGGCATTAGTTAACTTATAAATTAAAGCATGAACTAAATTACCCACTGAAGAAAGTAAAGGCCAATTTAAATTTCAGTTCATTATGAAGTCAAAGCAAGTAAGCCAATTTACACCCACTAAGGATGTGGCCATTTTTCTTCTTTCCATGATTTTAAGCCCCGTTCTGTTGCAGTAAAAGCTGTGTGACATAAAGTTATCCTGCTGCATGACACTGGGAGACTGGCATCAATAATTCTGCATATTACTTTCAATAAACTGGTTTAGACTATTTGCAATATATATGATTCCTAGTTCATGTGACAATACCGAGGGGAAGTGAGACACCAGTAAATACCTTTATGGGGGATCCTTTGAATTTCCATTTACCAATATACCATTATTCTGATGAGCTTTTTTGCTTAATTCTTTGACATAATCATTCCAAACAAAGTTGCATATTAGTAACACTAGAGATAAATTTGAAAACAGTAAAGTGCTCTGAAATAAAATTGAGTATAAACTGTTAATCAACCAGTTGCAAAGAATCACAGGCATTAGTTATGCTAAAAGCATATCCAAATCAAAGAGACTGCAAAATAGAAGCCTTACTGGAACTTAAAAAACACTGTCCCATCTTTGTTACTGGACATAATAAACTCGTAAGTATAAATCTCACAGGGCTCAAAAATCAGCATTTCTTTCTGGCCGTATACAATATAATTATTTGCCCTGATAACACCTTGTGAGCAATTTTCTGCTAGCTGGAGGCAGTCACTCATCAGCTTGCAGGTCCCTTATCTGGGATTCCTCGGGGCCACATCTGCAGCAGTAAGCCAAGGAGTGCCTGGAAGCATTCCCAGGCACTGCTGCCAACTGGCAGAGAGCAGCCTGACTCTATGCTAGTAGATGTTCTGGGCTCAGCTCAGAGTGGGTGCACACCCACTATCAGCAGAGACTGGTCTCTGGACTCTCCTGTCTGTCAAGTTACACCTGCTATGAGGAGAGCAGTAGCTGGAACGGGACAACTTTTTTCCCTAGGAAAGAGTCTAACAGTGTCCTGGGAGAGGGGAAACAGACACATGTGCCAGCAGGCACACTTGCATTTATCAGCATGAGAGCAGCAACAAGCTTTGTTCCTTCTCTACACAGGGACAAGATGAGCAAGGGAAACAAATGGCTGGTTCTGCGCCATGTCCCCAAGGTCTAGGCCACCACAAAAAGCCCTCCTTTCCCAAGGGAAGCACAGACATGCCTCCCTTGGGAAAGGAGGTGTTCCTCCTTTTTCTCCTATCCACTGGCTAGTCACAAGTATGTGCTGGGATACAAATGCCTCTGTGGTCAGCACAGCTTGGATGACATAGGGAAAGGAGCATGCCTGTGCAGCCTCAGAGCCACTGCAGCTGCTCCTACAGGGCAGAGACCTCCTCCAGAGGGTATCACAGGGATTTTTAAACCAATTCTTCATTCCTCCATGTATCCTAGCAACGCCTCTCTGAGTTTAGAGAGGCAATGCCTTGCCCACCTGTTGCATAGCAAGCCTGAGGCAAGTTACATATAGCTTTCTTCCCAGCTCATTCTGCTAGTACAAAGCTGCAGCGATGAAGAAATGTGCCACAATCAGCACACCCCAGTCTCGTCTGCTCAGGCTGTGTCACACACAGGCATTTGCATCTCTGAACATCATGAACTCAGCAGTGTCTCCTGTAATGTGGTCCAAGGAAAGGTCTTCCTGACCACAGGCCAAGCGCTTTGTGATCAACACAATAAAAAGGGGGTGGCCTTAATTCTGGCTGAAAAAAATGCCTGATATACAGTCACACAGTGTTAATAGAACTCAGGTCCTGAGCGGGTATCTCAGCAAGATTTCCAAAAGAATTTTAGGTCAAAACAGAAAGAAAATTTGACTTTCCTCATGTCCTTCCCTTCAGCCTCATTGGGCTGCCATATTATTAAGTGCTTGCACTTAAATTGCTGTAAATCTCTCTTACACATGTTCACACAGAGGAAAATATGGGATACTTCATATGTGATTTTGGCACTTGTGAGTTATCCCTCCTTCTCCACTCATGAAGATAAATGCCATAATGAAATGCAGCCATTGGGTATTCTCTGTATTTGCAGCGGTCTGTGTGTCAACAATGATTATGGCCTTTCACTGGGTAAGTTAAGGTTGACTGCCTGGCTAGCTGAGGAAGACAGGTATGATTTGCACGACCTCCTGGGCTATGACTGGAAGAAGGTGGCATAACCCTCTCCCTCAGCACTGGTTATTCATCTCAGACCGAAGAACACGTTCAGTATGTCAAACCTTCCTTTTTACTGTAAGGCTTCTTGGCAGCTGAATCGTGCCAAGCTGAGATGAGTCCAGCTGAGATGGCAGCAGCCACTTCATTAGTTCAATGTCAGTTTCATTTTGACATGTTTGTGGAGCCACTAAGTAAGTTTTTATAACAAGTGAGAAAAGGACTTTATATCTAAGATTTTTTGGCAAGTGTCACATAAATTTTAGGATGTGGACCTGGCCTGAGCTATACAAACAAAACTCCCTTGTGTTTCGACAGACATCATGAGTGAGAATTGAATCATGTTTTCTGTGTGAGATAAAACTTACTGCTTTCACAGCTGTCATTTTTTTATAGTACAAGGCAGGAAATTCAAGCATTTAAAGTTATATTTAAATATGAAAACTTGATAGACATATCTGGCAATAAAAACACAGCTGTTAACAACACACTGAAAATACTGCACTGGTACAGCACAGGAAGTTAAAACCCCTATCTCTGGTGAAGGCTGAGGAGAATCTGCAGGTGGAAGCAGCTTTCTCATTTAACACAGGGAGTAGTGCTGGTGTTTGTATATTGTGCAGTACTAGGCAGAAATACCCTCAGGAATCTATCACCGTGCACTGCACAAATAAGAACAGAACTTCCAAAACTTCTGTGAACATGGCATAAGCCCTGGAATGATAATTCTTCAGATGCAAGACAAGAGTCATGCTTATATTTTACTCCAGTGGAAGAGATGCACCATTCAAAGACAATCTCTTGAAATCTCCAGTGGACTTGAAGGATGAAAGCTCATGAGGGCTGCTGCTTCTTCAATTTAATAACTCACTGGTGGTTTCTGAAGTAATACAGAACAGTGGGAAGACACAGAATAGGTTCAGACACAGCTGATCTATCACAGCCTTGCAACATGACTGACTCCCACATCCACCAGTTATTTTTATGCAGCTACTAATGCTAAGGATGTGTTAAGAAAATAAATTAAGTATGGATATGCTCCAGGAAGAGCATTTGCAACAAGAGGCAGGTTATGAGTTATAGCCAGGTGCACCTTAACCAGTGTAGGAAATCGTCAAAGAACAGCTGCTGAAGGGACTCATGATGCCTAGAAAACATTGAGAGTATTTTGAAGCACACACTGGCTCATATTCAGCACCCAGAAGCTATTTTAAGTGCTCCATAGGGACAAGTTAGTGTTATTAGGGCACTTTTCTTCCAGGAAACAACAATACATTTTGAGCCAAATAATCCTATCGGAGACCTCTGTAAACACCTAAATCAGATGAAGTGGCTGTGATGATCTCATGTTAGGAGAGATTCAGAGGCTGAGTTAAGGCAGGTTTTCCTATGACACTTAAAAAGAAAATGAAACTATTTGCTGGACAGTTTTGGTGCTGTGTCTCTCACATCACAGCAGCTTCCAGAGAGCATCTCTGGAATCTCAGAAACTGCCTATGGGCACAGGGAAGCTGGTTCAAGAAAAAATCTGGAGCAGAAGCCTACAAAATGAGTTTTTTCACCTTACTGAGCAGCAAAGCCATGGCTAAATGAGCTCTAAAAGTACAACCCTTGCCTCCTGGCAGAACAGCTTCAAACCCAAGAGGAAAGACTTCCAGTCATTTTCTGGTCTTGCTCTCACCTCCCTGTCTCAGTTTCACCCAGCCTTAGTGTCTTTTACAAAGCATTTTGAGACTCAGGGACAAGAAAACATATACAGAGATTATTACCCAGTGCTATGGCTCTGTATTATGTGAAGGCATAGACCATTACAATGAACTCCCTAAATCAGAAAGGTACAAAGAAATAGAGAACAGAAGAGAGAGATATTGGGTTATGACAGTCAGAGAGAAGAGTAATAGATGGCAGGGATTTAGAGACCTTTGGGAAGCACTCCAATATTGGCATGATGAACTCATAAAAGAAAATTGTTAAAAATATGACCAGAAGAAAGAGCCTGATCAGAAAGAGTCAGTCAAAACTGGTTTATTTTGTAAAATATTTCAGGCCTCCTTTTCCCTTCTGTTTTTGAAAGTCTCGCTATACAACCTGGTGAGGCTTGAACAGGGATTTGTAAGCACTTGTGTATCACTGAATATTGAGAGACAAAAAAAGCAGAGAGAGAAGGGTGACTAAATATACTTCAGAAGGTTCCCACCTCTCTGTAGTGAGGTTCAATCTTCGTGTCCAGTTCAGGTCAGTGATTTTCAGTAAGCTTTTAGCTGCTAGCAGGAATAAGGTCATTTCAGCAAAGCTTAGGGTAGAAATAATAACAGTTGATGAGGATCTAGGTACAAATAAAATACTTCCAGTGAATTCCATAAAAAGAGTTTACCACTGCTTACTCTTTATCAAGTTATACTCCAGTGATATTTAGCCAAGTAGTGATCTCCCAAACCACAGACTGTAGAGCCTCAAATGGGAGAAATGAAGTGCTGATCTACCCCACAGCATGATCCAGCCCTGAATTTACAGATGAACAAGAAACCACAGACTTTACCTACATTTCTGATTCAAGGAAACAAGCATTTTTCTCACTATATGTAATGCACAATTTCTGCTTAGAAAAATGCATTCTAAAATTAAATACACCGAAGATACACATCCCCTACTCTTCCCCTGACAGCCCTGTGCAGCAGTAATGGTGACACAGACAGCAGCAAGAGCAGAGGCTCAGGGCATGCCAAAACTAAGTCAACTTGTCAGAAAATACCCTACATCTGAAGCAACACATGTGCAATAATCAAGGATCACAAGGAAAACAACATCTTCACAATATCAAAACTCAAAAAATTTCACCTACTCTTTCAGCAACTATTTTTGTTTTAAATAAGTTCTTGGCATAACTTCCACTCCCAGTCTTTGATCAGTATTGAGAAAAGTATATTTGTAATACAAAAAAAAAAAAGAATGAAATACTGATGAAACCCTGAAACAACTGCCAGCCTCTCGTGGTGCCTCTGTTACTTGCATAAGGCAAGTGACTCAGGCCATTGAGGTGAATACTCAACAAGCTCTTTTTTTTTGTGACTAATCCATCACAGTTGCAAGTTTCACTTACCTGTCAAGTTCTTCAGTCCAAGTTCTCTGAGTCCATAGTTGCCATCCTTTCTGTAGTTAAGGAATATTGCCAAAGCATATCGCTCTTCGTAGAGTTTGGTCCCACGAACGATGCGCAGGTTTTCCAAAGGCAGGTACTCAAACTGGTTCAAAGCCACCAAAACGTAGCCTGTCACCTCTCGGATAGACTGAAAAGCAAAAATGAAACAAACACATTGATAACAAGCAAAGCTAATGGTGGTTTAGTTGATGCACCTTGCCCTGCTTAGTTGTAGGGAGATGATAAGCCTAACAGTTGTTCTGCTTGTTTTGTTAGCAGTACATTGCAAAAACACCAGTTAATAAATTTTCTGTTTTAGTTACCTGGACCAAAGTCTTCTTATTATAGAAAATATTTTGAGTATATGCAAGAGACCACTGGGCTTTGCATCACATAACTTAGATGTCTAAACTAGATATAGAGGGGCTTAGAGCCAGGACTTTGTAGGCTTGAAGCAGCTAGAGCAACAAACACAGAAAAGTAAAGAATTCGTTACTATATATAATTCAATGTTGTAACCATGTTTCTAAAATGCATAAAATAGATTGCTTTGTATCCTCAAGTCAAACTAGTGTGCCCAGCGAGAGTTGGCAGCTTCTGGTGCCGCAATAAATACCTTTGCTGCTTAAAGATAAATTGTCTCTAAGTGGTTCTGTATTCTGAGGTTTCTTGGCTTCAGCCTTAGATATGGTACATTTTTAGCTGTCCTGAATTTCCCACACACTGGATGCTTTAGTATGAGATGCTGCTAACCAAGGGGAAAAAAAACCAAACAAAGAACACCAAAAAAACAAAACAAACCCCAACCAAACAAAAACCCACCACCTTTGGCAAACAAACTGCGTTTCAACTTACTGATTTCAAGCACATTTCTGTTTCTAATTTTGGTGAGTTTTTTAGAAATGATTGTTGGAAAGGTAGAAAATAAAGAGGTATCCATTTTCCTCAGTCTAGTAAAACTTGAGTAGAAATTCACTATAAGGTATTAAAGATTCACAAAAGGATGACTTTGCACAACCCAAAGCAGAGAGCAGGGCAAAGGCTTCAGCACTACATGAGCAGAATCCGCTGGGGCAATGCCAAGTTCAGATGGGATTGTCTGTCTGTAAGTAACTCTGTGCTGTACAGCGTATTTCAGGGTGGGACTGAAGGGACACAACACAGAAGACACCTCTGGAAGAGCTCACCATCAAACGGGAACAGGGGAGGGCACATTTACAGAGGAAATAAAGACTAAGTACATATGTATTAACAGACCCTTTTGTACTTTTAAGTGGAATTGATTACTGCATATTTGCAAAGATAAATCTCAAAGTTTCATCTGAAAGTGCTGGAACTACACATACTGTATATTCCAGTCTTTCATTAAAACTGCTATGCAAAACTTTAGCAATATCTTTGGGTTGGCTGAGACCTTTGTTGCCTTTAGATGCACTGCTCAGTAACCCTCCTGCTCATACTCAGGAACTGATTGCCTGGGTTGTAAAGAGAAAAAACACCTCCGAACCCAATAGCTAGAAATAGTTTTCCAAAGTCAAAAAAATTAACAGAATTAAGACATTAGAAAAAAAAAGCAAAAAAAAAAAAAAACAAACACAAAAAACCCCAACAAAACTAAAACAAACAAAACCAAACAAAAAGACCCCACACCCTTTATTCTCCTTTATTCTCCTTTTCTCCTTTATTCTCCTTTATTTATTTATTTATTCTCCTTTAGAAAATAAAGTTTTCACTCTAAGGAATTGAAATAAATGGCCTAGAAATATGCAAACATCTTTGAAAAGTGACATTTCAACACTCACGGAGACTGCACCAACCTTAGCAGGACTTGACACAGGCTGAGGGGGGTGCTCCTGCCCAGAGCTGCTCCCCAAACCAGGACCTCCACGTTGAAAAGGGTCTCTTAAATGTGTTTCTCAAAGCTCACCTAACCCCATGCCTGCAACCACTGTACACATGGATATTTCTGTGTGTATGCATATTTAATGGACAGAAATTGATATTACTACTTGTGTGCTTAAGTGGCTGCATGCACTTTTTCCTTCCCTTTGGCAAAGTCAATACTTTAAACAAAATGCTGAAAGAAAAACCCTGCTTAGAGTAACAGGCACAGACTATAACAAACATGATGGGGACTCCAGTTAATACCATAACAAAAACAACCCAACAAGAAACAGCAGGCATCGAACTGAAAGTGTCATGTACATATCATTAATAAAGAAAGGCAACATGGATTTGTTCTGCTGGTTCAGCACTTTGGCATGTTTTCAGATTTAAGTGTGATAGAGCCTTTTAATTGGGCTTATAAATCTGTAAGATTATTAACACATGTTACAGTGTACATAAGGAATGAGGGGAAGGCTGTGGATGTGTCTATCTGGACTTCAGCAAGGCCTTTGATACTGTCTCCCATAATATACTCCTGGAAAAGCTGGTAGCCCATGGCCTGGACAAGTGTACCCTCTGTTGGGTTAGGAGCTGGCTGGAGGGCTGGGCCCAGAGAGTGCTGGTGAACGGAGCTGCATCCAGCTGGTCACCAGTGGTGTTCCCCAGGGGTCTGTGTTGGGTCCAGTCCTGTTTAACATCTTTATTGATGATTTGGATGAGGGGATTGAGTCCATCATCAGCAAATTTGCTGATGACACCAAGTTGGGAGGGAGTGTCAACCTGCTGGAAGGCAGGAGGGCTCTGCAGAGGGATCTGGAGAGACTGGAGAGATGGGCTGATTCCAATGGGATGGAGTTCAACAAGGCCAAGTGCAGGGTCCTGCCCTTTGGCCACAACAACCCCCTGCAGCGCTCCAGGCTGGGCACAGAGTGGCTGGAGAGCAGCCAGGCAGAGGGACCCTGGAGTACTAATTGACAGGAAGCTCAACATGAGTCAACAGTGTGCCCAGGTGGCCAAGAAGACCAATGGCAGTGACCCTTCCCCTGGACTCTGCCTTGGGGAGGCCACACCTTGAGTGTTGTGTTCAGTTCTGGGCCCCTCAGTTCAGAAAGGATATTGAGGTGCTGGAGCAGGGCCAGAGAAGAGCAACAAGGCTGGTGAAGAGACTGGAGCACAAGTGCTGTGGGGAGAGGCTGAGGGAGCTGGGGGTGTTCAGCCTGGAGAAGAGGAGGCTCAGAGGTGACCTCAGCACTGTCTGGAACTGCCTGAAGGGAAGTTCTGGCCAGGTGGGGGTTGGTCTCTTCTCCCAGGCACTCAGCAATAGGACAAGGGGGCACGATGGGCTCAAGCTCTGCCAGGGGAAATTGAAGTTGGATATCAGAAAAAAATTTTTTACAGAGAGAGTGCTCAGGCATTGGAATGGGCTGCCCAAAGAGGGGGTGGAATCACCATCCCTGGAGGTTTTTAAACACAGATTGGACGTGGCACTGAGTGCCATGATCTGGTAAAGGGACTGGAGTTGGACCAAGGGTTGGACTCGATGATCTTGGAGGTCTTTTCCAACCCAATCGATTCTATGATTCTATTTCTATGCCAGAAACACTAGTACTAGATGTCCTTCTAAAGTCAAACCTCTGTACTCAGCTGAAGCTGCTGAAAAAGCTCTGTAGCTATTTCCAGACTCCCTTAGCATCTAAACAGAGCCCAGTGTCATTACAGGACTCTGATGAGAAACCAGTGAGTGCAGCCAGGTTGAGAAGTACAGTGTGGTTGCTCAGTATTAAATGTAGAGCTCAATTATACTCTGGGACATTGATTCCATTACAAGCACAAGCTTTCCAGCACTTTCATGATAGCTCTTTGCCCTCAGACATTTCAGCTTAGCCAGTTTGGTCAGGAATTTGTTTTTTTCATCATATACAAAAATTTCCTTAAGCTGGTCTTTTTTAGCCTCTCTTCACAATTCAGGAAACATTTAAATTATGCTCATGGCTTCAATTTCTCCACTGATATTCTAGGAATACTATGATTGCTCTAATTTATTTAAATAGACATTTAACTTTGAATTGAGCGGAAAAAATTTTAAAAGCAGTTCCAAAACTGCATCTGAACAAGTCCACCCTGCCAATTGTTGTCAGTTACAACCACATTTTCTATTTTTAGGGTATGTCTTATTTACTGCCAAATAGCAAGTCCACCTGGAAAGGCCCTAATTCAGCCTGGTACAGAAATGACATACACACACAGAGCAGCAAATCTTCATTCCAAACTTATAAAAAAAAAAAAAAAAAAAAAAAAGAAAGGAAAAAACCCAGAAAAAAAACAGAGAAAATTACAGTTTTGTTGTTGACAATTGTGAACTGCTTAGGAACCCTGCACTTTGTTTGTCTTATCCACCTGAAATAACAAATGATGGCAAGTATTTTGACAAAACAGAGAATCCTCTACAGTCCCATGGCTTCCATTGTTTTGCAACACCTAATTATTTGCTGGAGAAACTGCCATGTTCATCCTTGCAAAACAAAATGATGAAAATAAACCAAGGAGTTTCTAATCTACTAGAACATAACAACCTGAACAAACCTAGTAGTCTGTTGTATTAAGTCAGGGTTTAATTTTGGTTTTAAATTCAAATACGAATCAGAAATGCAGAGCGAGAACCTATTTTGCAGAACGGTGTATTTTCTGACTGGTTCAGCTTGAAAAATTGTACAGGGAGTGCAGGAGGCATCTCAGGTTTCAGCCTCTTCTGGCCAACACTGTCATTTTGCCAGTCAGTAAAAGTTTTGACATGATTCTTACTGAAAATGGACACCTACCCACTCCAAGCCCTGCAAACATGCCTGTTTGGCTTCCATTCTGACTCAAATCCTCACACCAAATGAGATCAGCCAGCCTGATCTCCTCTGCAACTCATGCCAAGGTTAGGCATGATGTGAACCTCTTGTCCTTGGTATACAAGGCTGAAGACTTTTCTCTTCAGGTATCCTGAATTCAGGTATGCCAACGCTCTATTTGATCTGCTTCAGCATTAATCTGAGTTCTGAGAAGGTGAAGTGACTCACAGCAGTGGTGGCCTGTGTCACCTCCCAGTCTGAACCTCCTGCCAGGGCTGAAGGCTCTTGCAAAACTCATTTCATGTGAGTCTGCCCCTCAGAAAAGAAAAAAAAGGAGACAAAGATGCACATATCTCCATTTTGTTCCCATCACCTACACCTGGACTGTAAAGAGGCAGATCAATCAACAACAGACTTAAAGCTAAAAGTTTTCAATGGGGAAAACCAAATGAACTCTGGAAACCTCCAAAGCACTGTGATTTTGTGTGACTCCCTCCTAACTCCACTACAGCATTATTTTGGCTGGGAATTCCTGGCCAGTGTGATCTCTCCCCTCTCCTTATCATCTCTCCAGCTCCTGAGATGGGACCTCTTACATGAAGAAGCCATCAGCTGAGGCAGCAGCTGGCTCATGCTCCCATAGTACTCCTGCTGCTGTGGTAAATGCATTTGGGCTCCCCAAAGCTGGGTATGGCAGCAGGAATGAACATATAGATTTGAAGGAGGAAAAGGCTGAACCTCACAGGCTCCCTGTTCCACAGGGAAAAGGGCTCATCAAGCCCTCCAAGGAGACCCCTGGCAGTGTGAAGGCAAGTGAGGAGACACTTCTGAGGATTCAAGAGCCACAGGTGTTTGCTCGTCTGACTGAGCCCAAGCATCAGCCCCTGGATAAGGACAAGTTTCCAGCAGGAAACAAAAGGTGTGTGGGATAAAAAAAAAGTTAATTTAAAGCCTCACGAGCTTCTTTAAAAGCACACCAAGTGAGTTCCAGTCTGATATATTTACCAGAGAAACACTCTTTATGACCCATTTTGGACAGGAGACGAGTATCTGTGCTCTGCACTTTGCTGTGCCTGGGTTCAGCACTGTCCTGCACCCCAGAAAGGGGAGCCTTGGCACAGCAGTCTATAAAACAGTCTCCTAACACTGTCCACTAGTCCTAACATGGCCACGTTTTTGTACTTAAACTGAAAAATAATTATCCTGAGATGAGAACAGACCCAGTCAAGGTGCTGCCCCAAGATGGTGGCCACTGCTTCCCTCAGCTGTGACAGGCAGTTCTGTGGAGAGTGCAGGAGAAACTGGGTCTCAGAATTACACCCAAACTAAAACAGTTATTTTTCAGAGGTTCTTTTTCAGGTGATGAACTGTAAGAATGAGTTCTAGACAGGCCATTCCCTCAATTACAACTAATATTAGCTGAGCATGAAGCACTTTAAGTTCACAACAGCAAAGCCAGAATTATCCTGTCAGCTGGGAGTAAATGGCAAGATTGTTTCCTCTTAAATTGTCCTTCAGTTCGAATCAAGTGAATCTGAGTGAAGTGGAGCAAAGTAACAATGAAAACTTCATCATTCTGCCCAGAACAACAGATCAATGAACAATTAGGGAAGCCGATGTTTCTCATAAACACTACCAAGGCTTCTTAACATCCATCGGGAAGGCTGGGCTGTGGCAGAGGCACCAAAGAGAGCTGTTTATTTTAGCTGCACAAACGTTACTTATCCAGTTGCTGAACCTGATCTGGTAAAGCCCTTCTGCCTCAGCTGACCGGACACATGTCCCTGGCATGGAGTCAGAGCAATGGAAACCTGTTGCAAGGGTCAGCTCACACTTGCGGGACCCCCAAAGTTAATTAACTTTTAGGGTAATTTTCCCCTTTTCCATAAAAGCTACGAACATTTTGATTTACTTTGGTCTCACTTGAAAGGACCAATAAATGGAAGCACAGGAGATGAGGAACACCTGAAGAACAGGTGTGTTTGCTTCACAAACATTTAAACAAAAATATATATATTCAGCAAAGTCACTCAAGAGATAAAAAAAAGCTTTTGCTTTTTGATCACTGGTTTGCAAAGACACAGAGGTGCTCTGGTGAAGGGAATTCAGGGTACCATGTCAGGGGTACAAAGAAAGGCAGCTAGTAGGAAAGGCTGGTGGCAGGGGAGACAGAGGGATTTCCACAAGGAAGGGTTTTCTCCTTCTTCCACCACAAGAAGGGATACAGAAAGGGCAAAGAACTTTAAATTAAATATACATAGAGAATAAGCCAAGTGGACACCTTTCATCCCATCTGTTGCAAATACAGTAATTTCTATTTTCAGGGGATATCCATTTCACGAGGCAGCAGCATGGCTCCTTGCATGGCTCAGCTGCCAGCAGATAACAGACATCTTCTGACTCTAATCCAAGGAGCTGGGCTGACCCTCCATCATGAACTGTGTGCTTTATTGTATTACATTAGATACTAACACAGTCAGATTTCTAAGTGATACAAAGGGAAAAACATTTCCTAAGTGCACGATCCTTCTTTCCACCTTAACAAAGGTTAGCAGCAGCAAAGTCGTGATTACAGTAATGAACGTGAATAGTCACGACCTCGTCACCTCCTTCAGAAGCTCAACATCTCGAGTTGACTGAACAGAGCATTTCACATTTTGCTTTTTGATCAATTAAAAGGTACACATTTATATCTGGTGAGAACTGCCCAAATCTGTTTCCCGAGGAAACGATCTTTTTACTATGAGAAAAAAAGCACATTACAGCAAAGTCAACACTTGCTTAACTTGAAACAAGCTTTCGAGACACTCATAATATCCACGTTCACAAAATTCAATCAGGCATGTTTGTGAGTATGCTGGTAGACACCAATTAATTTTCATTACTTGTTCATTTTCACCCATGCAATGCAATACACCTGTCATTGACATAATGAAAAAATTAATCTTTATTGAATAACCACAATGTGGCCTCTAAGCAGCTACAGGACTTGCAATTCTAACTCTAAGGGAAACACTAATATCCAAAACGTGGAAATAGCAAGTCTATTGCTATTTATGGAGCTCAATTAGCTGTTCCATGCATTCCTCATTGGGGGTTATGAATTTTTAATGACACGATAAACGGAGATTTTCAAAGGAGTTAGCAGCCTTATTTATGGATTCAGGCACATGGCTGGTGCCAACTTCTCTCAAATCCCCATCCATAACCATGGAAATATGTAGTGCATACCGACATTTCTCACGTCTGAGAGGATACTCCAGTTAGAAATGTGTCCTAGTTCAGCAGGAGGGACCAGCTCACACTGTGTGGGGGTGATCAAAGCTGTGTATTCTACCCCCTCTATTCATTCCCCAAGGTCAATGGGCCATTAGCAGCAGCTGCCCAGGGAGTCATTATCACTTCACACCCAGCCTGAGGGGGCGGAGCTGCCAATGGGCCATCAACAGTTCAACACCCCCTGGCTCCCAGAGTTAATCACCCATTGTGTGAGTCCCCGCCCAGGGGGAGGGACTGGGTGCTCCCTGAGGATACATAAGTGGTGGGTAAGAAGACTTTGGGAACTTCTCTCGTCGGATCCAGAGCAGCAGCAGGACCTTGACAGGAGGAGATCCCCGCTCTCACCCAGACCACAGCCCTCGCCTGCACCAACAGGTTTTTCTTTTCCTTTTGCTCTGGACTTGGGGGAACCACAGGGGTCTCAGCACAAGGGCAAACAAACCCCCTTGGGTTTGTGTCCCAGGACACTGGGTTATACTGCTGGGGTTTTGTGAGTTGAAAGCAATTTCCCTTTGTGTCAGTGTATTTATTTTAATATTATTATTACATTTTAGCTCTGACTTATAATCTCTCTTGTGGTGAGTTCATTTCCCCTGCTGGTTCACCTTCAAACCAGCACAATGAGATTGGTTGGAGTACATCAGGGATCCCATCCATCCATGTCCAAGTCTTCCCAAGGAAAAAAAAACAGAAAGAGGAGGAGAAGGAGGCAGAGGAGGAAGACTGATGCTCAGCCTCTCACAGCTCAGAAGCGCTTCCAAGCTTCTTCAGCTTACATGAAGCATGAGACGGCAACTGGATGAAGAGGAACAAAATACACAGAAAACAAAAAGGAGAGGTGAAGAAGGATGTCTTTCTCACAATAGTTATGAAAGGTTAAGAGTCTGATCAGAATTCAAATGAAACAGGATACATGACAAATGCAGTGCAGGCTCTGTCAGTGTCCAGAATTACACACCATGGTAAGCAAACTGACTGTGAAGATCCTAGGAATATTTTGTGGTCATTTAACAGAAGAAATGAGTTCTATTTGTTCCTTTGATGTATGATGAGTAACAGACTTTATACATCAGACATTGTGGTTGCTTTTTTCATAGTATACAGCCACGTCAGTTGGAACTATGGGAAAATCTATAGTTAGCCAGATAAATTAAATGCATTTAGTAAAATTTCTTCCCCATCTACTGTGGGAGCAATGGGAGCTTTCAGCTGGCATGATTTCCATTCCTCAGAGCAATGCAGAATGAACTAAACATCCCAGAGACCTGGTAAAAAGGTGGAGCTGAACAACAGGACTTTTCTCTTTTTTCTATTCAAAGTGCAGGTGAAGGTGCTGGGCCACTCCTGAAAACAAAAGGCTGTTTCTATTTCTGGATGCAGGAACTGACTCCATATAGTAAAAATGTGTTAACCTTGCCAAATTTCAGCTCAACATTCTCAGTCTGCATTTTTGCAAGAAGCAAATAGCTGGCTATCCAACCTGAAAGAGCAGTTTGCTTATTTATGGAGAGATTTGCTTCTCTTTCCCAAGAAAATACTTTCCTAAAAACATATTTTCAGTTTATTTCATACGTGCAACAACCACTCTTTAATGAGCATTTTCAAAGCAATCCCTGAGAGGAACTGACTTTAGAGGCACTCTAGGCCATTTTTGCACACAGAAGTTAGTGAATATTGCTGTTGTTAACTCTTTGTCTGGTTTCACTGAAGAGGAGAATCTTAATCCAAATATGGGATTCCAGCAACTCTTATTTCTAGCTGAGTGTATATAAATACAACATCTGAGCTCAACATCACATCTACTTTTTGAAAATATTTCAGCCTTTGTAACACTAATCTCTTCAAGAATAGAAACCTTGGAGAGATTCACTAATTGCTGGCTTTTGATTAGGTTTATTTCTGTTAAGATAAAAAATGAAAAGGCTTTTTGTTATTTTTAAAGGTGTATTTTTTTATTTGTTTATCTAGAAGCTGGAGAATAACTCCTTTATTCAGGGCTTAATAGATGGTTAAAGTCTCTGTCAAGGATAGATCCATAATTTATAAGATGTGAGTAATTAGTAAATGCATCTCATTTTCAAATTCAGAGGTATGATTTCAGAAAGACACATTAACTCCAGATTTTAAGATTATGCAGAATGCCACCAACCAGGAAAACAACCTTTCAGCTGCAGTGACTGAACTAACCCTAAAACAAGATTTTCCTCAATCAATTCTACTGCTTTTCTTCAAGGGTGCTCCTCCCACTCATTGCATTTTCTGTGTGGTTTCTGAACTGAACAAAATGCACAATTTTACAGGACATAAGCACCTTTTAATCATGTCCAGAACAAACATACACCTTAAATACACCATTGCTCCTACATGCAAATATTGTACCCCTGAACAAATGGTGTTTCTCTCAAGGTGCACAGACATCTTTCTTTGACTTACAGGTGGAGTTATGGAGAGTGGGGGTGTGTTAGAAAAGTTGTATAGAGAATTATTTTTCTCTTTCCCAGGAACAAGATGAGAAAAAGTTGCTTGCTCTTGACATAAAAATTCTGAAAAGGTTAAGAATTAAGGTTTCAGGGAAAATCATAATTTTGTGCAAGGAAACGACAGTGTACAGGGCAAAGGTTTCAGGAAAAATCATAATTTTGTGAAAGGAAACGACAGTGTACAGGGCAAAGGTTTCAGGAAAAATCATAATTTTGTGAAAGGAAATGACAGTGTACAGGGCAAGGGATCAGAAGAAAAAGGGAAAAAACTTGTGATCAGGAGTAGAGAAGGACAGAATGCACCTCTTCTAACACAAGGCAGGTCCAGGCACCCATCATTCTGGCATTATCTAATTTCTGAGTGCCTGAGTTTGCAATCTTACTTCTTTATTTTTATATAATTTTATTTCTTTTTTTTTTTAGGGGAAGCATGGCAGGGAAAGTGCACTACTCTGTACAAGATATAATTTCTTTCAGTACCCATCACCAGCAAATGATTGGACAAGCAATCTTTTGCCAATGGCTTAATTAGAGGAAACTTCTATATTTAATAATGTTCCTTAATGTACTGAACCTCACACAATAGCTTATTGAAGGAAAAAAAAGCAGAGTGATTATTTTCATAGCTAAGGAAAGAAGAAAGGTTCAGTCATTAAAGTCATCACAGAAACAATGTTATTAACTATACAGGAATAATCTCAAAGGAGATCTAAGCTGATTGACAGCGATAAAATAATGCAAGAAGCTAAAAAAGGGGCCTCTCTCCTCACCTGTTTTTATTAATACCCTTATTACCTTTCCCTGAAAGACAGCTTTTCAAGAGCTATTATTGTGCTTAATATTAAATAAAATTAAGCGTGTCAGATTGTCAGTTATGTCTTGTGAAAACCTAAACAGAGGGTGCTCACCATCCTCAGCTGGGTTGTGCCCTTCACCAGGAGTAAAGCAGTGGCCAGACCCCCAGTATTCAGAAATATAAGGAAAAAAAAGGCTGTTCAACAGAGAGAGAAAAAGGAGTGTTCAAGGACACAACCACATCAGAAGGGCAGCAGTGGTATTTCATAGATATTAATTACTTTGCAGTCTGTAAACCCTACAGAAAGTGCCAGCTGCTGTGAGCCATGACCCTCAAAGGTCAGATTATCATGAAATCATTACAGGAGAGGCTGCTTTTACTTAGCATATAATTGCTAAACCTAAGCACACTCCATAGAACCAATAGGAGAATGAATTATTTAAGTACTCTTTTTTTAATAAATAGTATTACCATTTTAATTGCACCAGTATTAATTTAACTCTAAAAAGTGCCTGAGGATTTTGCAGAATTAAATTTTGCTAGAGTGCTCAAAAATTTCAGAACTTCTGAATGACATACAGCTTTTTTATATGCTTACAAATACACATATATGCTTGAAAAAAGTGCACATGGATGTTTGTATTCCTGCAGAATTTCTTGTCTTTGGATATTTTGGGGTGCCTAAAAATGCAGTCCTTGGGTAGTTTCCTCACTAGATGCTGCAGTGAGAAAAATTCTGCCTCAAATGAGAGGTTTTCCTCAGCTGAGCAAAACCAGGTCTTACTCCCCCAGAACTCAGCATAACTTGAAGGCTCAGCTGGCAGGTATTGCATCAGGTTAAAGCTGCAGGTACCCAATTCTCCTTTATGAGTACCAGCCAGTGCTTTTGAGAGCTAGCTGGGAAAATAAAGGACAGCAGATCAAGGGGCATTTTGTTCTTGTAGATGTAGCATCCAGTCTGTATACCCAGCATCAGCTCCCCTGCAGCCACACATGTCCTAAAGCACCACACATTTCCGTATGTTGCAGCCAGCCAGACACTCTTTCCATATTGCTCCATAGCCTCTTCACCCAATAATTCTTCTGCTTCCTCTTTTCTCACGTGGCACTAAACAGAAGAGACACTTGGACTTTGAACAGCTCATTATTACCACCTGCTCTGAATTTCAGTTACTTTTTTGTATGGTCCCACAGGCTGAGGGCTCTGTATGCCCCTCTTTCTGATCCAGCCTTCCCAATCTGAGAACTCCCTATCAGGTGCACCAAACACTTCTTTCATGCCTCAGAAACATCTTGTGGGATTAATGAATACATTCATTTTTATTAGTAGAATAATGTCATTTATTGAATAAACTTGTTTTGTCAGCAATAAATTGGACAGTGTGAGTCCTGATCCTTTGAAATCAACTAACATCATTTCACAGGCTTTGAACCATCTCCTTTAACTGGGCAAGGCATGTCCCCAAAAAATCCTTTGGTCATACAACAATCCTGCTTTGTCTCAAAACCAGCCTGTTGTGTCCCTTAAATCCGGGAGATGCAACAGACTTGGTAAGTGCAGAGCACACTGAAGATGCTTCAGCACTTGGAGTGGCACCCAGGGCTGTCTGCTCACTTGAATACTGTGTGTGTGTGAGCTGGCACACATTGCACACTGTGCTCTGAAAGGCTCACGGGCCAGGAGCAGAAGAGGCTCATGTTTAGATCTGTGAGTCACAGAAGCAGGAAGATATTTACAGTATTTTTCCTAATGGGTTTCCGTGGATGACTAACCTTTCAGCTGAAGTCTTTAGCACCCTACTTTGCCCATGTCTGTTACAGTACTTTTCAATCCCTACTTGACCCTGCCAACCCATGAATATTTGATACTAAATTATTTTACATTACATTACAAACCAAGAGATAAAATTCTATCCAGGGTACAGCCTTCGCAGAGGTTAATTACATTTGGTGATATGAATTTTGAAGACCTGACACTGCAAGAGCTTTGGGCTTTGGCTTCTGTTGAACCAGAGCTTGAGAAAGAAGGGAACTGTCACCTGCCCAAGGCTTCTGAGAAGCCAAGAGTCTTTATTTTACTTGGCGTTTATGTGTGAGCTGGCAATGTCCCTTAGTTCAAATTGCTCCCAGGTACTGACAGCAATTAATAGACCATTTGAGCTTTTGTTTTGTATATTAAACAAGCCAAGCTCAGGCCTCTTCTCTCCTCTTTAGAGAATCTATTCCCCTTCCACCAGTTCAGTAGTTCATCTCTTGGTCTCACCAGTCCCCAAGGGAGGATTTAGCAAATTTTCCTTTGCCTTCATAAAATTGCCAACTTTCTCCCCCTTCTTGCACATTTAGGCTGTAAGCCTTCCAGAAGAGGGAAGGGTCTGTGTCATACAATGCCCTTACACTGTTCAATGGAATTCTTAACTGAAACGAAGTTGAAAAGTCAAGAATGAAACACAAATTATCAGTAGTTACAGAAGAACAGCTGTGATCTTTGCAAATCAGTGCTAAGAGTTCAATAAAAAGAGCTGAAAAGTTGCTGTTCCATATAAGCATTTCTTTCAAATCACTCATTAAAACAGAGCCAATGGTAATGTCTGCACAGCCTGCACTACACATCACAGCAATTCTGCCATTTCCAGTGAGGGTTCATTGGCCTATCCATTCTTTCTTTCTAGCAATTCATGTTTGGTTCACATTAAGTGCAAAGACTAAAATTCATCCATGTCACAATCACCTAAATATCAGAAGGCACTCCTGTGTCTACACAGATAACAGCCATGGCACTCTAATGCTTTCCCTTGACAGAATATTGACCAGAATGGTACCAATGGCTACATGGGACTCCAATAACCCAAATGACCAAATTCACAGACAACCTCAGAGAACAAGAACCTGATCCTCTGGCTTTCAACACACAGTTGGGTCTAAGGGATAACACTTGCCAGAGAAACTTCACTATCATGGCCTTTGCCATCCTCACAGCAAATATTAGACTGAAGATACACGTGCAAGATGACCTGGAAGCTCATTCTCATGTCACTGAACTCTCAGGACACTTACAAATTAACATTTCCTTTGCTTTGGCTGTTCTAAATCTGATGCCAACAAGGCATTGCTCTAAACCAGAATTTCATTATCCGCTCTCCAACAGGCCAAAAAGTGGGGAAGACACCTGAGGTCAAATTTACTTAATTGTTTCATGAGAAATCCTTATGTTTAATCCCAGTCTGCTTCACAGGAACTTCCAGTAGTTTCAATTAATTGTCTTCACAGTACGTTCTTTCATGGAACTGAAAGTATTCCCCCACTCTTACCTTTACCAGAAAGCCAACCCTTTCAGCACTGCTGGACACCTGAGGACCAGTTAAAGGGAATGAAGGGATTAAACATGTGTGCACAGAATCACAGAATCGATTGGGTTGGAAAAGACCTCCAAGATCATCGAGTCCAACCCTTGGTCCAACTCCAGTCCATTTACCAGATCATGGCACCCAGTGCCACGTCCAATCTGTGTTTAAAAATCTCTAGGGATGGTGAATCCACCCCCTCTCTGGGCAGCCCATTCCAATCCCTGAGCACTCTCTCTGTAAAGAATTTTTTTCTGATATCCAACTTAAATTTCCCCTGGCAGAGCTTGAGCCCATCGTGCCCCCTTGTCCTATTGCTGAGTGCCTGGGAGAAGAGACCAACCCCCACCTGGCCAGAACTTCCCTTCAGGCAGTTCCAGACAGTGCTGAGGTCACCTCTGAGCCTCCTCTTCTCCAGGCTAAACACCCCCAGCTCCCTCAGCCTCTCCCCACAGCACTTGTGCTCCAGTCCCTTCACCAGCCTTGTTGCTCTTCTCTGGACCCGCTCCAGCCCCTCAATATCCTTTCTGAACTGAGGGGCCCAGAACTGAACACAGTACTCAAGGTGTGGCCTCACCAATGCATGTGTGTGCCCACAGAGGGCAGAGTTACAGAACAGGTAGATGGACAAAAAAGTTTGCCTACTTGCACAGTTCCTTACAGAAGGAAAGTTGTGCTGGTATCAATTTCAACTGTTCTGAAAACACTGAATGTCTATTTCAATATTAGCAATTATGTGACAAGCCAAGTAGGAGGAAATATTTTCCTTTCAGGGAGGCAAACAGGCTCAGGACTGATCTGGAGAGTCCCTGAAGTGCAGCATTAAGATCAGGAACTTTCTTTCATGGCCCCAGAGGACAGCTGTGTCTAGCACAGCAGTAGTCATCTTCCCCTCAATGATGTCCACCTTCCTCAGCAAAAGCTCGGCCTTGGTTCTTGTAGGAGGACAAGGCACCACATTAAGGCCAGCTACAGCCTGGCAACTTCAGGTGAGGCTGTTACTGAGGGCTCTGAAAACTAAACATTATCCACAGCACACTGCACTGGGGGGGGTCATAACCAAACAGACTCCTGAAGCAGTCCAGGATGGATGATGACATTTTGCTATGGGTAAAGGATTTAACAGAGCCTCAGGGTCTTCCTTGAAGGCTTATTCAGAGCCTAACTACAGTATGACCAGCTCTCAAAATTAGTGCACAGCATTCAGCTCCTAATCACTAAAATCAACATCCTATAATCACTAAAAACTGGGTGACAGTGGTAGAGAATTGGCTTCCTAAATTGCTCTCTGCTCCCTGACTCCCTGTGCTTCACATATTCAGCATTTGGAGACAAACTACATAATTTGGCAAGTGCCAGAGGAGGTCTAGTAAGCATAACCACATATACAAGAAAGACAGTGTTAACACCAGGCATGTGACTTCATCTTTCACAGCTGCTGATTGCCTTTCCTCTGCCCTGCTTTGCAAGTTTTAAATAGGAATCTCTCTGGCAGTTGCTGAAGGGCTGATCATACCCAGGGTGGTCAAATACTCTTCCTGCTCTTCATGGTTTTTTTGAACTTTTCTCCTCAAACCACAACACTTGGCTAATCAGCATCATTTACATTTCCATATATAACATTTGCTATTTCTGAGGCACAGCTAAGAAAGCAACTCTTCATCAAAACTACTTATGTACACAGGAAAACTCAGCACAAAGAAGACAGGGTGGATGGAGTAAGGAGAGAGGGAAAGAGCACTGCCTTCTAGGTGGGCAAAAATGCTGACATGACAAATCTTTTCCCTTTAATCAAATTAATTTTCTTTCTTGAAAGCTCATGATGACAAACTACCTGAACTGGAGTGGCTTGGGAGCTGATACACGTCAGCGTCCGCTGCAGTAAATTATTGCTTGGCTCTGCTGATGGAGACAGAGAGAGGTGATAGTGTTCCATAACAAAGGATAAATGGTAATATCCACCATTTCTTTCCACTCTGCAGCCAAGCTGCTAGTACAGAGTGCTTAGATTTGGAAGTCAGTACTATTCAAATAAAACGGCTCTCTCCCTTTTCTTTTATTTTCTCCCAAAGGTGAACAATGGCTATAAAAAGCCATATATTTCCTAATAAATGCTAAGCTGTGCTAGATTCAGATAATTGAGTTTATGCTAAGTTCTAAAATGCATTTTTTTTGAAACAAATAGGCATTCAGGTATCAATAAACATTGTGCACTTTATCATCATCCTGCTGGTTTTTCAGCTGGCAAAAGAGCTATTTATGTTATGTATCTTCAAATCCCAATTTCTCAGTATCCTGCTGCTGCTATTCCCACCCTCTCCTCATCTCAGATATGCTCATGTGTTGCTACTGACACAGCTCTGCTCCTTTGTACTTTTCCTCTCTATCACTCAACAGATAAGCTTCTGCTCACCACGTCACAGATGCAGGCTGGGGACAAAGTATGTGAGACTGTGAACAGCTCCTACAGTTCTGAAAACAGTGATATAACTAGTGGGGACTCCATGATGTGGTTCCACTTTGGCAGCTCTGGATTCAATTACACATTCCAGAAGGAGACAGCTTTTTGCATACACATGAAATGCAGTACACAGCCTTTTACTAGAGGTCTGTAACTACTGCAAGGTGCCAAACACAGGTCAGGGAGTGGGGCACAGGGGAAGGAGGAGGTCATGCCCATGTAATATCAAAGCAGCAAATGAGAGCCAGGGAGTGTGATCCCTCCAGTCTGCACTGCTGCACTGAGGTCAGCACAAGAAATAGAATGCCAGGAAAATGTTGATTAAAAGCAGGACATGACTTCTCTTTCTCAAAAAAACACCCCGGAGGCTTACTGAGAGTAAGCTGAGAATCTGCTTGGTTTTATAATGCAGGCAATCAACAGTGGGAAGATACTGGAAAACCTGCTTTGATCCTCTGCTGTGTCCATGGTGAGCATCCCTTGAAGTTGGCAGCTACCCTGGCAATCCCCAGGTGAGACACTGTCCAGCACATCTCTCACGTCACACCGCACATGAGCTGTGACAACTCCCATCCTACCACCTTGAGCTCTCCCAAATCTCAGCATGGCACCTCCTGGCAAACCCAGAAGAGGATTGTATCAGCTTTATTTTGGGCAGCACTAAACCCTCTTAATGGAGGAGAAAGGCTGCTGCTCACTGACACAAACCAGCTGCTTTCCACCAGCCCTCTCAAGGCACAGGTGCCAAGTGGGTGCTGCGACAAAGCTCCTGCCATCCCCGATTCCTGTATGGGAAATAATTCCCTGAGCAGACAACACATCAACCAGCTCTCATCACCAATCCTTCATAAGCTGAAAGGGCTGTGTTTGACACTGTCTGGAACCATCACATCTCCTGCACAGCCAGATAACCACAGGCATTTATTGGATTTTTTCACTTGGCTATATATTAGTAGAACAGCCCAAAGTGCTGCTGTTTCCATCATCTATCATAATAGTATTTCTTTACCCTGAAAAGGCTCAGGTCCTATTGTGGCATTGGCCTTTCCCTCTCCTCCTGAAGCCTCTGTGAGTGAACATGAGCTCATGAGCTACAGTTCAGCAGTGACTATAATACAGCCTTGAGAGCATGAATGTCGGGATCAGGGCAGCCCACAGCTGGGTTTGCAAGGCACACTCAGTGCCCTGCAGTCTGGTAGTACATGGCTGTCACCACAACACTTGGCTGTCAGGAGCCAGAAACATGAAATTACTAACACCACTCATCATTTACTTGCTAGGCAGGTACACAGTCACAGGGAGCCTCCACACAGAGCAGCACTGCAGCAAGTGTTGCCAGCAATGCTGACACCACAATCACAGCTACAGCCAACTCCTCAGTGTTCTCGGGTTCAGACAACTCTTAGTTAAGCCTACAGGTTCCTCATTTCAGTAGGTATTATGCTTGTTTATTAGGCAGTATAATGCAATGCTCAAGTCCTACCCTTCTCTGGGGCAGGACTTCATTTAAACAGAAGATATTTAAACTTACATTACTCCCCTTGTTTGCCACAACTAGACTCTTTCCACGAGTGGCACTGGGACACACAAGGAGAGCTCTACCTGACTCACATTTGCGTAAAACCAGAAAACGACAATTTAAAGGAGAAGGCAACCGAGGAACAGAAACCTGTCTGTAAGAAAACTGGGAAAGGGAGATAGAACTAAAGAAACAGTGAGCTTATCCATCCATTTACCTTCTCCCTCCTCATATTCAAGCCAGAAGCCAACTGGAACTAGCTGATCCAAGATCATCTATGATTCTGATCACCAGCTTGCAGTGAATTTTAGGCATTGGGGACACCACACTAATAATGCAGGAATATTAAACCACTGAATTGAATCTCCCTGGACAATGAGAATCAGCAAGCCTGGAAAACTGCCAAAAACAAGTGCAGATGACCCGAGTCAGGACTTTGAACAACCAACAATGTTGATGATGACAGGATTACAACAGAGATCAGCCAACTCTTTCTCCAGAGGCTTTGGACAAAAGAAGGCTGGAGAAACATGGTAGAGTAACGACAGGATGACTCCAAAGGCAACAGGTCCCTGTCTTAAACATGTTCTGGAGTGGTGAAGGGACAGTGGCTGGACATACTTTCAGTATCCTGGGTCCTGATGAAACATGTACCAGCTCACTCACAAAATAAACCTCTGCACAGGAGTGACTGAAGGAACAAGGGTGTCCCCAGTCCTTAACTTAAAGCCATGGGCTCAGGGGAGAAAGATAAAACCATTGCAGCTGAAGATGGCACAACACAATAACCCAACATTTTCCAAGAGCCAAAGGCAGAGACAGAGAAGGCACCAATTCTGGGGCCAAAATGTCAGTGCAATAACAAAATGATCACTTCCAGCATATGCCTGGTGCCCCCATTCCTCAAACACTAGACTTACTCAGAAACATCTAAAAACCAATGACTTCAAAAGATGTCAGCGTGATTGACTGACCAAAAAAACAAATAAAAGAGCCCTAAATCACCTCATTTGGGTAAATATGTATTTATACAGTTTGGAAAGAAAAGCCTTGTTATTCAACTGTTGGACAGCATCAGCAACACATGAGCTGTTCTGGTTTATAATGCAAATCATGTAATTTGGGACATGCATTATGGGCATTAAAAATGCAAAGTAAGATCCATGTGATACACTGTTAATTTGCAGTAGCCACTTTTCAAAGTATAATTTCTCAAGCATTTACATATTTTTTCCAGTTAAAAAAACCAACAAACCACAATTTAGAACATTTGCCATATCTCGTTTGTGGGATCAAGATACTTTTGAGCTACAGAAACAGGAAGATGGCAATGGAAACTAGCAAATTGCTGATTTCCTTCTTTTTTTTTAATCAAATATAAATTAAATATAGGATTCTCATATTTCTAATGGACCAAACATTTTTAATTACAAACAATCTGATCTCAAATGAATTATATTATCATCTTTGCCAGTTCCTGGCCCCTGCAAGAGTATTTACGCTGAGAAAACAGAGGAACAAAGTATCCAACAACAAGAAACTCCAATCTGAAGCAGAGCTGTGTTGTGCGGGTCACCCCCACGCAAGGTGGGACTGGAGCAGGGATTGAGAGGGACAAAGGACCAGTTTTACCTCAATAATTAGAGGGCTCAGGGAGCCTCACAGGTGCTCCAAACCTTTGCTGTAATTCTGCATGTTTCAGTTCCCTTCCTCCTGCTCCAAGTGCCCCATTGAAGGATCTTCCAAGGACAAGGGCTGGGAGGTACACACATCCATGACACATGGTGGCTGCACACTTTTCCTAAAGTTACCACAACAACCTGTGAGCCTTTCCATGTCAGGGACTACCCTCGCTGCTGCATCACCTAGAGAGGGAGCTGTCTTCTCCCTCTTTACTGAGTTGGCATATTTAATCCCTAATTTGCAGATCCTTAAAAATATCACAGAGATTCTTCTTGGGGTCTGAAGGATTATTCTGTCCCTCTCCTTGGAATGCCACCTTTGCCAGGCTACTCTCCCTGCTCTCAGGAGTGAGTCTGAAGTTGGAGTGTGCTCTCCAAGCAAAGCATCTTGCTGACACAGCAAGGGAAGAGGTATCCAGAGAAACTGAAGGACAAGTAAGTGAAAATAGTGTGTTTCACCTGGAATGCTACTCCATACAAACTGGTATTTGGGACTGTAAACTTAAATTGCAGCAAAATGAAAAGCAATTCATACATAAGGTTAGAAACCAAGATTTTATTTTCCGGTATACTTTTCTTTGCTTTAATTTTGCTGGAATTGCTCCCGGTTACCCACTTGAACAAGCTGGCACTCAGGCCTGGGCCACTCTCAGCTGGGAGCATCCTTCCTCCATTACAGAAACTAAAGGTCTGTTGCTGCCCAGGGACCCCCTGCAGTCACAAGTAGCCAGAGGCTGGGAGTTCTCCTGTGAGGTACTAATTCCCAGAGCTGAGCCAGAGCCAAGTAGGATATTTGGGTTCCAGGTGGGTCTGAGCCCTAACCCCAGTTCTGCTGCAGCAGAGTCCACATACAACCCATGGCTAGACATTCTGGCATGTGCTTCAATTGCTCCTTTGTAATCCAAACCCCACTGTATGCACTGGGGAGCAGGAAAATCCACAGGCTCTAACAGTGTTTGGATCATGCCCAGCAATATTTGGTAGCACTCCTGAAGGTTATTGCACTGGAAATATTATTTAAACCTGGCTACTGTATTATTTTCCCAGTGGCAAGTCAAACAATAACCCTTGAAGTGGTGAATCCAAGCCACTGTTTCCTGTCAGATTAACCTTCCTAGAGGCCCTCTAAAATACATTGCAAATGTTGGCTCTGAAGGACCATGCAGATAAAAGTTCCATCCACTCCCCTAACTTTTATTTCAAGTTGCAAAACCAATCCACAGTCCCATTACAAATCAGATCTGAAAAATGCTGCTTGATTATTTTTTAAAGAGCTCAAACTAGGTCACCAAAAATAGAGTCTCTAATGGGCTAAATGCAGAAAATGACTGCTCAAAATTAACAAGTTCCTGGGCTCCAGGACTACACAGAAGCCTTTAGAGTAGATTGCTTGCAACTACACAAACTATATTCTCTGCCACACATGGCAAAAACCCAGCCTGCCAGATGCCAAGCCATCATTTGTGCAAAGTGTAAAGTAGTTTTCAAAAACCATAAAGGGATTTTTATTCTTAGAAAATAACTCTCCAGCTTCTTTTCCCTTCATTAGGAAGTGCTTGATAAATGCAACTCCTGAGACTGGCCAGCTGAGCCACCTCAAAGCACAGCCTTGCAGCTCCTGTTGCTGCTCTCAGACTGTTTCCAAGGACAATGACCAGGAACAGCGTTCAGCCCCTGGACTAACAAACCCACTGTAAGGTTTCCATAAAAATACCCCTTCAGAGGCAACAACAGGAGATAGATAGATAGATAGATAGATAGATAGATAGATAGATAGATAGATAGATATACAGCAGTTTTGCTGGATAGCTCTGATCAGAAGCTCCCATTAAATGGTCAGAAGCCATAGCAGGCAGCCTCCTGAACCACCATGCTGAAAGTCAACATGAGAATGAGAAGGCAGGAGAATATTTGCTGTACTTTCAAAAACAGGATGCCCTCAACAGAGAAGTCTTCCAGACAGTGGCTGCTAAGACCCATGGTCCACTACAAAGGGGCTGTGGCATCAACACTCATAGCTTTTCCATAATTTACAGCAATGCACATGCAAAGCCCAGGATCATGGGGATTATAGGAAATGTGCTGATATTTCTCAGAGCCATCATTTGATCACACACACCCCCCAAAAGCAGAGGCTAAAGCCTAGACAAAACAGCAGGTCCAAAGAGTACCTACCTTACGTCCCACAAACTGTCATACACCCTCTCACAAACCCAAGGAATAATCAGCACATCTCAACTCCCTGCAGCATTGCCTGTGGCCCCACGCTTAAACTCTGTGTTATTTTGAAGGGAGATAAAGCAATGGGAGACAATCTTGCTCTGGGAACAATCTCTAGCCCATGTTTAACTGGCATCCCTGCAGTGCTGTGCAGCACCTGTAGCTCATCTGGGTTGCTTCTCTTCAACCTAATTGGATTTAATACAGAAAACTACGGTAAGGATGCTAAAAGTCATGTTGTGTAAAGCTCTGACAATAAGGAAAACAAATGTTATGTCCCCCAGTTGCTATCTCTAAAGAACCTTCCATTTCTGAACAAACATTTCCATGGGTGAAAAGAAGTTTTGCCAGACTTATGGAAACAGAGAAAACATCCTTCTGGGAAGTACACACAGACCCTGGGAGTAAACAGCTGTGCTCATGTTTTGGACATGAGTAACCCTCAGCACAAAGCTCATGAAAAATTGATCAAAGGCAAGGTCAGTATTTTTTTCAGAGGAGGCCTGTTCAGGCATACATTTTTGAGACAGTGGAGCAAGAAAATGCCTGAAAGGTAGGAAGATGAACTGGTTCTTCATAGGCCTACTTTTACCAAATGGTTAGTCAGAATATTTCATCTCTGCAACATGAGGATTTTGCCTAACACCCGAGATCCCTTGATAAGAGATACTTCAGTACACACCAAGCAGGATCCCTGACCCCTCTGCAGCAGCTCACTTTCACCTGCACCAGGAATGTGACTTCAAGACTTTCAACACTGAGTGTGTTTACTGAAGAGCCCTGACAGGGAGGATTTGGTGTGCCCTGCATTTGTTTTTGCTGCACATGCCTACTGAATTGCAACTCTCACAGAAATGTCACTTTCCTGCAGACAGATTGACCTTTGAAAAATGTGAAGTATTAAAAGAAATTTAAATAAAATCCACAATTGAAGCCCAGACATATGTTAGAGAGAACTCACTCCATCTCTTCAGATTGTCCACCCACACAGTGAGCACCTTACTGCACTTGTCCTCTTACATCACACTACATGACCTGATGGAACAACACATCAATAACAACATGATGTGAAACGTAAAACAAAATCAGAAAGGTCTAAACATACCTTTTCTTGAAAAGTTGCTTTCTTGTTTTGTTTGGAGGGGGGGGTTGTTTGACTTTTTGTTTGTTTTTGCAGAAAGTGCATATCTCAGGACACCAAGACATGGAGACATTTCCCACCTCTGGGTCAGTGACATGAAAACAACCTGTGTAATCAGCAAGTACAATTCAGTGCTCTCTGATCTCAGCTCAGGAGTGGCAATGAAGCAACAGATTGTGGTGGTATCCAGGGTGAGTCTGAACTAGCCTACTTATTGACAGCGTTTGGCCCATCTCAGGATGGGCAGTGAAGGCACATATCATTGTCCTACATCTGCTGCTTGCTGTGCAACGGCCCCACTGGACATGAGGATGACTGTGGTACAGTGGCTGCTCCTGGTACAGGCTCTTTCACCTGGCAGTGGAAAAGGGACAGGGATGTAGGCAGGTGAGATTCGCTTTGGTCTTGTTATAGGATCTGTGGAATTAGAAAGGCACTGAAAATAACACTGTCTTGCTATTGGTTTTAATGCCCTTCACTAAAACTCATGCCAGTTAGTTCACGTTGCAATTTTATTTTTAAGAGCTCAGTAGAAATACTGTGCTATTAAAATTATATGGATCTGTGTTGCATTGCTATGTTCCCACATTTTTCCTTCAATCTCTTCAGCAGAGGCAGCTGCCTGGTGCTGCATGGTGTGTAGGAGTCCAGACAGGCTTTCCCCACAGTAAACATGAGTGTAGCTTTCCAGCGTGGGCAGCCTGCTGCAGAGGTCTGCAAAAATTCACCAAGGGTTACAATGACACAGTTCCACCAAAAATGTCTGTGGGATTGACATAGTTTAGACTGTAGGCACTAGTGCCACTTCAGCATACTTGTGTGTGTGTGAGTACTGTTTAGCTGGCATTCAAGTTCTCAGCAGTTGTAGGAGTTTGTATAGGGAGAGATTAATTTTACAGGACCACATACTACAATCTTCTCAGGCAAACACCCCCTGATTTCAGAGAACAGATGATGTTTAAGACTGTTACTCAAAGACCTCTCTGTCTTTATATGGAGCTGACACCTTTTAACATAGACTGTGATATCCTTGATGTCACATAAAGAGCTTAAGCTTCATAAGCAACGAGAGCTCATGGATGTCTAAGAGAAGGTGGATGGAGCTGATCAGATCCCTGTTCATTAGCGACATTAATTTGTCAGAATAGATACCAATTTGCCCCAGTCTCAGCTCCTTCCATTCTTTCCATCTTGCAAACAGCATTTTCCTTCTCTTAAGCAAAAGGACCCCTAACATCTCTGTCGCAGGTTTAGCCTAGCTGTTGCTAACTCTGGACTGGCTCCCTTTCTCCCTTCCAAAACTTTCCTCTTAGTTTTCTCTTCTCTGTATAAATACAAGTAGTTGGTTTCAGCATAAAGCTGGCTTTGGAAGTTTTTTTTTCCTCTCTCCCTCTTCTTTTCCCCTTGGCTGGTTGGGGGAAGGAGGAACCCTTTTCACTCTGTCCTGGACAGTTGGCGCTTTGCCAGCTCAGCCCAGGACAATCTCCCATTTAATGGCTTTGCACAAAGGTGCAGCTCAAAGTCTCAGTGAAGACCTGTGGCACCGAGAGGAGTGAAAACACTGATCAAGCTTCAGCAAAATTCCTGATTCATACTCTGATTTTACACTGACAGTTTACACACTCAGCATTACTGCGTTCAGCCAACCAGCCTGTTGTAATTAGGTTATGGGCACAGCTTTAGAGAGGAAGAGGGACTTGAGTTCAGGCAGTTCAAGCACACAACTCACCTGGTAATTCCACACATGGGTGTTAAACTGGTCATAACTAAATTTTACAAGTATTTAGAATCAGGAATTATAAACCTAAGTAATCCTAAATAGCACATCTGATTGGGACTCATAAATATGTAATGGTATCAGAACTGCTTATGAGATGCAGAGCACAGTAAATTACTGCAATGACTCTGCCAACTAGAGGGAAAATGAGGAGATTTTCTTTTGCCCCTAAGCAGTGGATCACGAATCCTCTGGAGAGAGCCTCAGTTGTAACAGGTATGCAGAAAGCTTTAGGAGAGGACTGAGGGCAAGGGAAGGCTGGAGACAGTCAGAACAGGGCCAGGAATAACCAAAGCCTTCCAGGCATTTTATAATTTTGTGCTCCGAAACAAGCTATTTCTAGCACTAAATACTTGAAAAATGCATGTTTTTACCATGTGACAACAGTGCCAAGTGCTCACTGAATACTCAGGAGCACTTCCTTTACAGCCGTGCAGCAAAGCTCCACTTTCAAGTCTCAAAAGAGAGACATGTGGAAGGTGTCAGTCCTTTCATTAGCCATTTTCCTTACAGGAATAATCATCAATAGCTACACAGCCAATACTGAACTTGGGCAAGACCTGCTTTCTCCATAAGAGTAAATAAATTAGCTTTTCCATCAATGCCTTGCTTTTGCTTGACCAAGAGTAGCTTTTCATTACTCAAATTTCTTCATGCATTAGTCAACAAACCACTAAACATTAAATTCTGCTCATGAGTTTGAAAAATTTAGGCCAGATAACTTTTCTTTTGCAGTCTTTTTTTTCTTCCTTTTCTTTTGCTAAGAACACAAATGTGGCTCTAATAGGCACACACATTACAGCACTCGCATCTCCCCACAAAAACCACCCATGCTCTGGAAGCCCGTATTCATTTCTCCTGGTTGCCATCCTTAACCAGCCAGCAAATCATTACATAATAAAATACCAGCATCCCAAACACCTGCATGTTTTTGCCACACACCAGACATCCACGTCCTTTTCTAGACAGCAGTACAACATCTTCCTTTCTAATGCAAACTTCCACCCACCCACGTACCCCACATAATGACTCAAAAGCAAAGGCAGCAGATTAATTATGCCTCTGATGTTCTCCAGGTTTTGTTCTCCCAATTATCTAATTGTAAAAGATTGGCATTCCTAAATTCACAGAAGGCTTTCAGCAGACGCTGCGGCTGCCGGTCGGGGCACAGCAGAAACTCCAGGAATGCCAACAGCGCAGTGCTGGGTTATAACGCCACAAGATCTGGCACGGAATTTTTACATACAATCTCTTCAAACACATTTCTATTTAGATACTTCCAGAAAACTCAGGTGTCTTCATTTACTTTCTCACCCTTAGAAATCTCTTTGTTCCGAGATTAGGACCAAAGCTACTGAGAGTTTGTTTAACTGGCAGTGCAGAATAAAAAGGCAGCATGTTTTCATTCGAGGGATGATGAAGTATTCAAGAGCAACTCCCTTTCAAGCATCCCTTTAAGTACAAAAACCTAAACACTGGAACTCCATAATTTTTTTAATTAAATTGAAAATTATCTCAGAAATATGTAGATAGCTATAAAAAATCCATAGCTATTACTGTCCTTTTCAGCTTCATTATCGACCACCAAAAGGTTTCTCCTCCTCCACAAAGAAGCTTCTGCTTTCATGTTTTTTGCCATGGGCTCTTATTTATTAATAAGAATAACACCTAATTCAATCCCAGTGCTGAACAGTTTGTGGCTTCATTTTTTGTTAGAGACTAACTTTGGAGTTTTGCCATAATTTTGCTGTGCCTACAGTTTATCTGATTTTTATCGACTCATTTAATTAAAATGACTTGCAGTACAATATTAATTGATTTTGTGATAAAATAATTAATAGCAATTAATTTTTTTTTAGTAATTAGCATATGTAATTTTTCCTCCAGCTCTCATTCTGTGCCTCTCAGAAGCCATGCCCTTAGGATGGGAGAGGTAAAACAGCAATATTTCATTATCAAGATGCCCACAGAGAATGCATATCTCTTCCCCTCATCCCACTGTCTCTGCAAACATGATTTGGGATTCCGGTCCCACCTTCATCGGCCCCAAATCATATGTGGATCACCACCAAGTGATCACCATGTAAGTTACTCACCCTACCCATAAAAGAAATGGTGACGTGTTTCATGGAGACATTGCCCAGGAAATGGTAAGACATTGAATTTTAATTTTATTATAATCTTAAATGATAATAGCTTGTCTGCTGAGGGCATTGTACACACTATAAAATGAAGTGATTTTTTTCCCCTCTTCCCAGCACGTCTCTCTCTCCTGGCCTCTCACTTTGGCACACACAGTGTAAGCCTTGGATCAAACTCACACCCCGGTGAAGAGTGTAAGAGTTTCTCCAAAGAGAGTTCACGCAGTGCAAACTTATGTCAAGTGCTTACCTCTTCCTACAGGCCTAAAACTACCTGCGGTCTCATGTCTTATTTCAGAGAGAACTCCCTAATTACAACTCAAATAACCTCTGGCTTCCAATTGAACTCAAGCCGCTAACCCCTTTTGAAGCTGGGAGCTGTACAACCCATGGATCCGCAGAGCAAGGCAGGAGCAGGCCAGCCTGCACACTACATGATGCCTCATGCAAGAAGATTCAAAAAGGCATTTTGCTGGTAGAGGCAGTCCCACAGGCTGGAGAGCACTGACCCTACTGCACAGATGGCCTAGGAATGATGGGCAAGAAAATTGCTTTATAAGTGCACGGCACTTCTTAATGCAGTGGCAAACACAGGGACAAGACCTCGGCACAGCAGGCGCTCAGGGATTGTGAGTTTTCCTTTTTAGAATCTTTTTCTGAGGCAGCATCAGAGAGATTTTGCTGCTGCTAAGAGTGAAGTGGAGCAGAACAGATTTTATATCCCTTAAAATCATGGAAAGGTTTGTGTTGGAAAGAAACTTAAAGATCATGCTGTTTCAACTCTCTGCCATGGGCAGGGACACCTTCCACTAGATCAGGTTGCTCCAAGCTCTGTCCAATCTGGCTTTGAACACTGTTAGGAATGGGGCAGCCACAACTTGTCAGCACAGCCTGTGCAAGAGCCTCACCACACTCATAGGGAACAATTTCTTCTGTATATCTAACCTAAATTTCCCCTCTTTTAGTTTGAATCAATTAGTTCCTGTTCTATAATTCCTGATGAATTCCCCTTTCTGGCTTCCTTGCAGAACCCCTTCAGATACTAGGAGGCTACTATGAGGTCTCCACACAAACTTTGCTACCTAAACCCATGCAACCTGAGTAATCTTCTACACTACTGAAAAGCATCGAGAATCCACCACCTCAGAACTCCCATTCATCTAAGGCCAGTAATGCACTGAAGAAGGTGACTTGAACAGCAGCATCCAAAATTGACACCAGGCACATCACAGACTCAGCCCTGTATAATGAAGTAGATACCTGAAAGCAAAGGAAATCCAATGTCAAATTTAGTTCCTGTGGCTGGGACATCAGGAAGCTTTATGACCAAAAATCTTCCTTCTAACTGTTCTACCTTACTAACCTTTATTATAAAATTTTGTAGATTCTAAGAGCTGGTTTTCAAGCTGCTACTGTTTCATTTTAAACAGACATACTTCTATCTGTCGTCGAGATCTAGAGCTGTCTTTGTCTAATATTGTGAACTTTTGACACCCCAAAGGTGAATTGAATTGCTCTGGGAATTGCTTTTCCTACCAGCTCAGTTCTTTTCACAGAATTGTAAATTCTCTTTTCAACTACTTTTCTCAGTGTTTGCCCCTTACATCAGCGTCCAGTGTTGAGCTGCTGGTGCCAGCAACCTTGGACATATAGATGTTTTTAAAAGGTTGTGCTGGTATAAAGGTAAACTGGGGGGAGAAATGAACCCAGCTGAAGAGAGATAACAAGTCAGAGTTACAATTTACTAAAAAGACTACAATAAATGCAATAATAGAAAGAAGAACTGGTCTTAACCCACAAAAACAGATGCATAGCCCAGCACCCTGGGACACAAACAGAACAGAGCTTGTTGGCCCATGTGCTGAGCACAACGTGGTCCCCCTGAGTGCCAAGTTAAAGGAAAGGAGAAAACCTGTTGGTGAAGATGATGGTCACAATTCTCTCAAAGTAATGACTGCAGTCTTGTCGAAAGTGGCAGTCACAGTCCTGTTGGTGTTCTGGTCCTCCTCTGGATCTGACAAGGGGTACCAGAAGTCCTCAAACCCCAAGATTATATACCCCCAGGTTCCGGCGGGAATGCCCAGGAACTCCTCCAGGGTGAGGCACATCACAATGGGTGATTTAACTCTGTGACTCATGGAGTTTTTTTGGAATTTTCCATGGTCTAGGTCATTGCAGCTGCCAGTCCCTAATGGCCCATTAGCAGACAAGACCCTTCAGGTTTCCTGTGAAGGTGCTAAAGCCTTCCCAGGGAGGGGTGATCACAGCTGAGTCATTAATGTGAGGACAGAAATACTCCCCTGTCTCACAGGGTTCTTTAACACCCAGCTTGTAGCCTGAGGTGTCAGATGTGCCCTTGGCAGCTGCTGCAAATGATCCAGTGTTAACAGCTCATCAGAAATGACACAGAGGGAGTAGAACACACAGTTTTGGTTATACCAACATAGTGATAAACTAGTCACAGCCCCTGTAACTAGGACATTCATCCTTGAAAACCACTTGTTATCTGCAGAAGGGTTACCTCAGAGGACTTTGTCAGTGATCCCTGATTTATCGCACAGGAATTCACAGCCCAAAGGATTTGCTTGATGTTTTGTGACAGACATAACCTGGAATTTTGGGCACATTTGAACTAAGACACCACAGAAGCAGCCGGTTTCATATTAAAACCATTGCCATTTGTTGCACAAGTTCTGTGTTACTTCATCACTCCCGTCACCTCCCTTTGGAGGCCATACAAATGCTGTACACTGTGCTTGCCTCTTGTGCTTTTGAGTGGGGAACCAGCGATGATTTAACCTTCTATTTCTGGCTTGTTTCTGATCAGTTTTGACTTCTGCCAAACTATCCCTCTGAACAATTCGGATTAATAAAATCTAAACCTGCTCCATTACAGATTACATAAAATAGGACAAGAATGATAGAAACCTCCTACCCTGAAATTGCAGCAACCAAGTCACCAAAGAGAGTCACAGCTTTTCTCAAGGAGGAAAAAGCAGGAAAGATGCATTTCAAGCTTTGAGCCAGAAATGTTCCACTGACCCAAGCCCAGCTTCCTGGCAGTGCCTCTTTCTCTTCCTTTTATCCCTTTTTATTTAACTGATAATATTTCTTTTTTCTTTTGCAGTAATTTTGGAAATTCCTAAGGAAAAAATAATGTTCTTATTGAGCTCAAACTGAAATATTTATGAGGAGCTGACTGGAACAACCTGTCTCAGCTCAGTTCATCCTCAACTTGCCAATGTGTTGCTTCATGGCACTTATGATTTATTGTTTGGCTGATTTTTTAAGCTGAACTTGTAACTCAGAAAACACTGTGGTGAGCTGGTACTATCACTTCTCTCAACATGATTCACTTTGTCAGTGCCAATATGTTTCCGTGTGGGCAATTCATTCTGCCAAATTTCTGGATACTTCAACTTGTCATCCCAAATCAGGATTACCATATATGTCAAAAGAGCAGAACTTTTCCATAAGGCAGGAATATCAATACAGCATTTAGACTTCTGGTTTACATTGCTTCTGGTAGTGGAGAAGTCTTCTGCTGCTCTTCAACAGCTTATTATCCAAAATCATTAGGCAATGCATACTTAAAATAAAATTTAAAACATTAAAAACCTTATTAAAATGAAATAACCCTGCCAAGACTGAATGACCAAAGAGTTGCGAGAAAAAAAGCCACTTGGACTCACTGACCCTGCAGCTATTGAAAATCAACACCAAGGTGATTGTGGGAGGAATGAGCTGTGACAAGATGAAAAAGTACTTCTACTAAGCTTATAAAAGAAAATCTATGAAACGCTCAAGGAGATAAATAAAATCTGCTTCATGCAAGAATTATCAAGGCCTTTCTGTATCAGGAGGAATAATAACTTTCCTCGTCTCCCCTCTTTCTTCCCCTTGACTGCTAAACATACAGAAACAGAAGCTTCTGATGAACTCATTTGAAATGGAAAGCTTCCAGTAAGTTCAACCACTGCAAATATTTTAACTGAAGGTAGACTGATCTGAAGTATTTTCTTTTTCAGTTTTCCAAATTACTCTTTAATGGGATTGCAGGAGACAGATTTTAGACTCCTTCCATCAAGCAGAAACGGCATTAAAAAGGGAACTGTGACAACTGCATGGATATTCTGTCCTCCTCCTTTTGCACAGCTCCCCAGCAAACAGATTCCTCACCAAAAATGTCTAAGTACCTAATACTGACATAATTACCATTACTGGGCCTTACTCCACCATTGTCACCAGAGAGCCCTAGATAAGGGCCATGTAGGTATTCCCAAACCTGTACCATGTACTGGCAGAAGAATAGTGCATCTTAAAAGAGAAAAGTGCATAAGGAAGACAAAATTTTGCACAGCTAGTCAAAATAGATCGAAATAATTAAAAAGGGCTGCAGGGAGAAAGATTGAAAGGAAGATAATGAGCCAAGACACTGGATGTCACTATTAGTGGAACAAGACAAAGGCAGAACAGCTGTGCAGGATGACGGGATCCCTACCAGCAAGCTGGAAACAACATAAAATTAACACATCCATAATTTATTCATCTTTTCAAAGTTAAGATTTAGGTTTAGTACTACCAAACAGCAACAAGTGAAAGCCAGGCATTTATTTACGTCACACTTCAAATATAGAGATTAATGGCTTGATTTACAGAGAAAGTTTGGACAACTTAATTGTCATAGCACTTTTAGGGGAAAAATAAACATGTAACCAATACTACAGGGTCTGTAATGCAGTAGATGATGTGAGGTATTTAAATCTAAATTACAGGTTCTAGAATGTCATCAAAATTTTAAGGACTGGAGCAGCTGAAAAAGCCACTGAATTCAATGAAATCTTGAGACACAGGCTCAAGATTAATCAGCCTGTGGGAGCACTGATAGTGGTGACTGTGCCCACTCCAGGTCGGTCACACTTGTGCTTCCCAGTGTCCTGCAAGAATAATTCACTGTATTTACATTTACCATACTTAAAATCCATATACTGAAAAAGAATATCAGTATATCTATATGTGCATGGCCTTGGCACATCTCCCACAGGGGACTTTCCAAACCCACTCCCAAACTGGCAGACGTGCAAATTCAGCTCAGCCCTCGCACTACACAACACCCTCTAAGGCTGCGCCAATTCATGTTCCTGCCACGCTGGGGCCAGCCCCAGCCAGCCCCTTTTTGTGACAAATCCCTCACAAGCACCTGGGAAACCCTGAGAGGCAATGGGCTACTCTGCTTCTGGCTGGGCTGATCTCAGAAAAACATCCTGAGGTTTTCCCGCTTGGCACACAGCAACCTCTTGTCTCCTTATTTTCCAGCCTAAGTCCTAAATTGATACTGAACCCTGCATTCAGATCTCTCATTTGTTCTGCAACACCTGTTCCAAATCCATAGCAGATCCCTCGAAGACCCAGCCTTTCACTGACCACATTAATAAATCAGCCCATTTATGTGGCAGTAAATGTCCGTAGCCATAAACCTTTTGCAAAGCACAGCTACATAAAAGGCACATGGGGACAGAGTTCACAGTGAAGGTATAGTCAGCAATTCTGATAAATGGCTGAGCGATGTCAGAGTCCTGAGACAGGGAACAGGAGCTGCAGAAAGGCCAAAGCACAAGAGAACCTGGTCACAGCTCTCTAGAAACCAATTTGCAATTTGGTTCTGTGATTTCTATTCCTATCAGTGAACACAGTTTAAATATGTAATGGGACGTTCACACTTATTTTTGTGAATCATAACTGTGATTATGATTCACCTTCATTTATTGAGTCAACTTTTAGGAGAATCTGAATTATGTCAAAAGAATTATTTGCATATTTAACAGTTACGTGAGTGTTAGCACACATAACCTTCCATTTGATGATTCATATGATAAATATTATTTGTCTTCAGCAATCCATGAAAACCATTTTAAAAAATAGTTCCAGTCATCCAGTGAGAGATCAGAAATTATTCAGGATTACATATGTAGTTGGTACCAAAGATCAGCATGATTGAACAAAACTTATTAGCAAAAATATCCCTCAGAGTAGTTCCCTGCCAACTCATGGTATGGGAAATATTTTTCCAAAGTAAAGTAGGTGGCAAATTCTTACAAATACCAGAAGTGTGTGGAGAATGTGAAATTAGCCATTTGATAACCACATCAGGAAAGGAAACTTCAGACCATTATAAAATGATTACTTTAAATAAGCAAGTACTTACAGTTCATCTTTATTTAGCACAGTGAAGCATGTACTCAAGTCCTGCAAGCCAAAGACATTTACCCATATCATCTGAATTAAATAGATGTCAAAACGCTTTGCTGGATGGTCAGCCACAGACTCCAGGCTGGAATGAATGGTTGATGCACTTATGAGACAGACTGAAGGTACAATCAGTGATGCCAAACAGCAACACAGGGACAAACACATTCAGATGTGCAAATATGGTGTTCAAGAGCCGAATGTGTTGGACAATTTCCTGGTGATCTACACAATCTACTGTGTTGGGATTTCATATGCCCTTAGATCTAAAGTGTGAGTTGTGTATTGAACTTGTTTCTGTACTTAGCGTGTTGTAGCTTCAAGGACTAGTCAATGAGGTCAGCAGCTCCTGCCACCCTCTCAACAGATGTGTGTAATCGGCCAATTAGGGCAGGCTTTGTCATGCAAACAGCATTGTTCACCAATTATCAGTGCCAAGGTGGCAGAGCTGCGGAGGAATTCAGCTTTTGAAGTGTGTAAGAGTTTTGTGAGCGGATGAATAAAGTTGCCTGTTGCAGTAACTTCTGTGAAGTCGTCTCAGCAGGTCACAAACCCGTATCCCTCCGTTACACTACTGCATCACTCCCTTCTAAACTACACGTAATTCAAGCAGAAGCCTCAGCTCCATATGATAGAACTCTTGTGTTGACAGAAAACATTTGCGATCAGTTAATGAACCCTTCCAGAAGTTAAAAACCTGAGAGCTCCACAAGTGCCGTACTTTACCTGTGGAGTTTGTCCTGGCAACACACAGGAACGAATGGCTGCACATGTCAGCTGATGTGTTGCAACAGGAAAACTTTCTCCACTTCCAGAACTGCCACTCTTGAAAATCCTTCCTCAGTTCTACTTTTCCAATACCTGGATAGGTATGCTGAAGGTTATGATACAACCTAAAGCCTGACAAAGTGTGATTTCCCATGGTCTCCCTGGCCACAGCAGGGATCTCACGAAGCACTCCAAGAAGCCTCATAAAGGTCAGTCACTTTCAGCAGAAAGGTTTAAGCATCAAAGTTTTTTGCTTTAGAGAACATGTTCTCTAGAAAAATAAGCATGGGAGTGAAAAAGTATTGCATTTTGTCAGAATTAAAATGTTCATTTTGAGTAGTATTAAAAATGCCTATCATGGTACATTCCCAAAATCTCCAGGATAGGGTCCATCTCCAAGTAAGAATGCAGTCCTACTTACTTAAACCAGCAGAGACTACCATCTAAGTTCAGAGCACTTTGTAAATGCCTCAAAGTGGCTCTCAACATTATAATTTCCTTCAGGCACCGTAAGGGTCACCAGCACGAACAGGGGAAATGTCTGGTTCTCTGAAATATTCAAGGCACTACATTTGCTCAATGAATTTTCTTTCTGGCTATTTTTTTTATGTATGGGAAAAGAAAGCTCTTAACTGTTTTGATATTAAGTGTACCAAGACTGTTTATTCATGTCATTACAGCACAGGCTGAAAGTCTTTGCAAATTTTTTAAGTATTGGGGCAGGGGAAAACACCAACAACCAGATTTGTGGAGCTGGCAGGAATCCAAAGCCAAATTTGATCAGAAAAAGCTTTGGATATAAGACACAATAACTAAGCCAGTGCTGTGAAGCTTTTGATATGTGTGGTCTTCCCTCAAGCCATGAAATCCTACCAGAGAAACTTCAGCTTGTCACACTCTTTTAAGAAATATCCAAAGGCTCTCCAAGCCCAAATCTCTTTGGAGTGACTGAAAGCATCATCCATGCTAAGTGTTATCATCTTCTCCATGCTTCCAACTCCAATTACTTGAAGGTTATCTCAGTGCAGCAAGAGAGGCACTCAGAGAACACCAAACTGGAAGGCAAGTGACTTGCCCAGGATGCACCTTATGAAACTTCATAGCAGGTCACATCAGGAGCAGCCAATCCCCTTGTTACAGTTTTAGGGAAAGAGTATGCTTTCCTGAAAAAAAAATGGGAGTCACTTCAGGGCTAAATTCCCTTCAAGTGCCAGATATTAGCTCCAATCAATGAATAACCCAAAAGCAAGAGCTGGGTTCATATATATATTGATTTATACTGAGTCCTGGCCTAGACTCATCACAGTCGACCCAAATGCAGCTGACACAGCATCCTAGATATTTTCCCTGGGTCTTGCTTTCAAGTCCAGAGACACTTTTCTTTGGAAAAGAACAGATTTGATTTTGATCGCAGAATTCTTTGCATGACTCACTGCCACTTCTCACAGCCTCTTGAATTCTTCATTAGTTTGCAAAACGAACACGGGTAATGGCATTTTATTTTGTTCATGGCCTTGTTAACTTACTCCAAGTGTATAAAAATGAACACTGGCAGCCAGGGATTTATCCTGAGTTCAAAGTCATACAGTTTCTCTACATCTCAAGTCCTTTTCACAGAAGTAAAACAAGGGCAAAGTCTCTCATCCTGTTTATCTCTGAAGAGACTGACTCAAACGCCTGTTGTGCCACCCATCTTCAAACCTTGATTGAAATACCAGAATGACCAGATGTTTTCTTTTCATCTTGGATCATTTCCAACTGCCAGAATACAGAAGTAGGGGTAAATAATCTCACTTTTCAGGATCCCCTGAAGACGTTTGGCTTGTGTTCAAATCCGAGAGCACTGCCCTTCCCTTGCCTGCCATTTTTCCAGCCTTGGTCTGGTTCTGGAGCGACTAAAATCTCTTTGTGGCCCTTCTGAAGACTTCTGACTGTCTGCTCTGCTCAGAACACAAACACAAAAAGTAGCTCTTGTGCTTCCACAAGCAAAGAGGTTCAACCAACTCCTACAGAGCACATGAAAGTGCAACAGAGTTTGGGGTGTTGTAGCCCAAGTACAAAGCCAGTTCAGCTACTTGCCCTGGCAAGGGGAAAGTGTGAGCAACATGGAAATCCTTCCTAAAACACTGTATGATGGACCAAGGGTGCTGAAAAACTGATGGCTGCAGCTTGTGCTGAGCTCTAAGATGTCACTAAAGCCAACCAGGCATAGGGGCCAGTGAAGCTGGACATGACTCAGGGCAGGCACAAGATGGAACCTGTGTAAGCCTTACAGGAACTTCCTCCATCTAGAAATACTCTTATTTTTGTACTCCAAAAGCTGACAAAAACAGCAGGGATGGTAAATTGAAAATAATGCAGCTTTTAAAAAATGTGCAGACAATGCAGTCACACACCTTCACACAGAACATGAGAAACACGAGCAACAACACCAACAGGTTCAGGCAGTGTTCACTACTCCCTCAGAACCAGTGGTACCACTCTCTTCAGACACAATTGCCCTGAAATGCCTGCCTTAGCCCATGGAGCACCAGGACTAACCCCACAGAGAGCACAAGCTAATGTAGCCTGTGCCCTGTCCAGCTGGCCTGAGGTTTTAAGCCAAAGACACATCCCACAGCCACCTTGGAAGTCATTTTGCCAAATTTGGGGAAAACTGGAAGAAGCAAAGTTGACTGCCCCCCAACTCTGACACACAGCTGGCACCTCCAACAAGCTAAGCCCATAAAAGACTACAAACCCCAGGGACACGATCTGTGGCTGAGCTAACCTGGCTCCTGTGGAGCACGATTGTCTTGATTAGGTCTGCACTGAGCAGAGCAGAGCAGTCTTCTGAGACTGGGCAAGAAATAACCTCTAAACCACATACACAGTAAAGCACATTGTACAACTATTTGCTGGTGGTGTTCTAAGGAAGCTCTTAAGTTGTTTTTTCTTTTTTTTTGGGGGGGGGGGGCTGTTTGTTTGTTTGTTTGTTTTTCCACTGGGATGTAAGAGCTCTAAGAACATGTGTGTAAAACAAGAAAAAGAGATTTAATCCATAGTTCTCTTTTTCATAGGCTGTTTTACCCTCTCTAGTGGAATGCAGCTTTTCCACTATTAGTGTCCATTGGAATAAGATTTCTGAGTAAGTGCATGAATTGATTAGAGAGTGAATTAAATAGCGGTGAACTCAAAGCATCACAAAAATTAAAATAAATTAGAAAATCCGCCAGGAAATAGGGTATTTTTGAAATATATTCAAACTGCCTAACATGGTCTATCAGCTGGTGTGAATCTTTCCCTGAAGGAATGCAATCTCCTATCCCAGGAACATCATGCAGGCATCTGAATTTGCTACTGCTGGCATCATTTACTGTCTCTGTTGTGGTACATGGTGCAAGAGGATGTCACAGAACCCTCTGCAACAAAATCATCAACAGATTTGATACAAACATTCAGGTAAAGATTAGAGATATTTGAACTAGTTAAAAATAATCCATCAATTAAACATTTTTCCATAGGTAAAGAGGGGGTTTGAAGAAACACTTTTATTTTGCTACAGGAAAATTTTGCCTGCCTTGGAAATCAGGGACTTTGGAACACTTAAAAAAAATAAATTCACTGGATAAAGTTGTAGTTTTTATTTTCATGGCTCTAAAATATGTGGAGATTTGAGCAGTAAAGTATTTGCTTTTCATATTTTTCCAGGGTTTTGTTGTGGTCTTTTTGAGGGGAGTCTTGGACTTTGCAGATACAAACTGATTACCATGAAATCCCTCTCCACTCACTACAATTGACGTAAGTTCTAATCTGCCCTACTGTTTTATGATTCAGAGATCTCACCACACCAACAGGGACAGAGATTTCAAGGACAGACACTTTGGAGACCACTTCAGAGCCCGTATCTTCAGCAGACACATTTCTAACTTATTTCTAAACCCCATAACAGAGACTTCTATACGGATCTGACACAGAGATACACTGTCAGCATCTATAAACAAGCCTTTTCATACCACTAAGGCTTACATACAAAAACACACTGAAGAAAGGAAAAATGGAGTTAGAGTCTATATAATTAAATTAAAGCACATTAAATCCTTGCACAGACACTTTCCTAGATGTAGGAAGGCAGGTTTGAGTTCAGGTGGTGTGAACTTTGTGCCAAGGAAATGGTGAGGATCACTGCCTCTTGCTAGCTTAACATCTTAATGGGAATTACAATTTCTAACATTGCAATTTCAGAAGGAAAGGGGGAAATTTCCTCACATCTCTCTGGATAGTGACTTTAGAGTGGCTGTGCCAGTAGCCAAAACCTGGCTGCCCTCCCACAGTGCAGATGCTGCTTGGGGCAAGCTAACCCATCATCTACATGGCTTCCAGCTCCTACAGTTAATACAAAAGATACATGCACTAAAAATAACATAAACCACATTTTTCCCCCTCCCTATGCCCCAGCTCCACTCCTGACAAGAAAATAGCAAGAAGGAAGAATCTCAGCACCCACAGAAAGTTTCATTTCTTTGAAGCCTGACTCAAGGTTCTTTCTCATTCTAATTCTTCTCACCCATGTGCTGCCTGTTCACAGGATACTCTCTGGGAAAAAGTGCAACTGGAGAACTGTACAGAAACACACTTTGGAGTAATTTCCTGAAAATGCAACAAAACTCAAACTCTCATTTACTCTCCTTCAAAAGGCAACAGACCCTGGCAAAAGTCAGTGAGCGACAGGATATGGTTTCAAAAGGGTAAGAGCAATATCCAGCTAGAGACAAAGAGACACACTGACAGACACACAGCTGTCCAAGAAATGCCAGTTTTAGAAACAACACACAAAACCATAAATGTCAAAGATCTTCAAAGGAAAAGTGAAGTATTTTCTTAACAAAACCAAAATCTGAACCAAAAGGCAGTTTTATAAGAATTCTTAAAAAAAAGTTTCATTGAAAACATTGGAGGGAAAAAAATCAACCAGTTGGATATTTCTTATTTTAGGTCATTTAAGTCAAGATCACCTGATCAGCCACGAAGCACATGAACTGAGCAATTTTGGAGATGCTGAGCCACACTGCATTTGCTGGTGCTGCCTTCTACCCCAGCTCTGGGAGGCCTGTAGCTGGGAGAAATTGGAAAGCTGCTTTCTACCCTTCACCTGAGGAAAAATGTTTTGTATGAAATTAAAAAAATAATTGGAAAGTGCTGCCTGCACTGTGAAACCCATAATACTTTTTCCCAACTGCTCAGCATCAGAGTGCATCCTCTGCAAACAGATTTTCCACTTGCTTGGTGTGCCACCCTGAGCCTTTAACTGATCCCTTTTTTGTGACTACTTGCTGTTCTCTCGCAGGATCTAAGAAAAATATAAAATATATTCCTTTTAGTAAATATTTCTTACCCACCAAGGCAAGATAAAAGTGCTTAAAAGAAAAAGACAATTATCTCATTACATGACACGTTTGTTTTTTCTGGTTTTGACACTGCCTTTGGAAAACACAACATTTTAAATTACATCTTCTCTGCAATTACTAGGCCCTTGTGTTATAGCATTTTGTGAGACACAACCCTGACAAAGAAATGTTTTATAAGGCCAGAGAAGTCCCATCTGTCACACTTGTCTGTAGGTGCCAGGGTGGCCATTTGGCAAGTGGCTGCTCACGGCCCTCCCTGACCCACAAGTGGCAGAGCTCAGATCTCACTCCCAGCCTTAGCAGAATGCATAAAGATACACAAACAGTTGGAGAGGAAAAACACCAGGAATTATCCAAAATGGCAGCATTTCAGGTGAAGGGCAATACGATTTACAGTTTACTTGCAATTACTGCTGCACAACTTGGGTAGCTGGAAGATCATCATTACTTCTATCAATTGTTTTCCCAAAAAACATTTATTCTTGAAGTTTAAAAAAAGAAATTGCAAAACGCTGGATGCAGGTGTCTGATTAGATGTGTGCTGGTTTAAAGGTGAACCAGCAGGGGAAATGAACTCACCACGAGAGAGATTATAAGTCAGACCTAAAATTTAATAATAATATTACACTAAAAACACTGACACAAAAGGGAAATTGCTTTCAACTCACAAAACCCCAGCAGTATAACCCAGTGTCCTGGGGCACAAACCCAAGGGGGTTTGTTTGCCCTTGTGCTGAGACCCCTGTGGTTCCCCCAAGTCCAGAGCAAAAGGAAATGAAAAACCTGTTGGTGCAGGTGAGGGCTGTGGTCTGGGCGAGAGCGGGGATCTCCTCCTGTCAAGGTCCTGCTGCTCCTCTGGATCCAATGAGAAGTTCCCAAGGTCTTCTTACCCACCACTTATGTACCCTCAGGGAGCACCCAGTCCCTCCCCCTGGGCGGGGACTCACACAATGGGTGATTAACTCTGGGAGCCAGGGGGTGTTGAGCTGTTGATGGCCCATTGGCAGCTCCGCCCCCCTCAGGCTGGGTGTGAAGGTGATAATGGCTCCCTGGGCAGCTGCTGCTAATGGCCCATTGTCCTTGGGGAATGAATAGAGGGGGTAGAATACACAGCTTTGATCACCCCCACACAGGGTTAGCTGGTCCCTCCTGCTGAACTAGGACAAGATGCCAGCCTGTCACTAAAGGTAAAGGAATTTTAACTGGCTCATTCACAGGCAGAGACACAGAAAAGTTAAAAATAACTGGCAATTAATGGAAACACACCATGGAAATTAACAGAGAAATCGCCCCCAATGGCTCCAATGCTGCCACGTTTTCCCTGGTGAAAGAGCCACACAATCCCTTATTACAACCATGAAATGAGATAGAGTAACAGCACATCACCTTGCTCCCCACTCTCCTTTATTGTGGCACCTCTAAATATTTATGGAACATGATAGCCCAGACACTGCACTTCAGCTGCTCTATGGCCAACTTTATCATGTTTTTCCGTACAGAAAGATTATTCCAGAATTTGGAAATAATTGCAAATCCCCAGCATACAGGGCCTAAGGATAGCTTAAAAGAATCAGCTCTAAGCTACTCCTCTTAGAGCAGGGATGAGTTTACTGAAATCTGACGTTGACTGATCCACAGGAATAACAGGTAACCTCCAGACAGGTTCAAAGTTCAGAGAAATCCCTGTGGTTTAGATGCTTACCTGAACTACCATGGCCTCTTGTGTCTGATGGACTGCAGCAGAAGCTCATCACAAGCAGTTTTTGAGAGACCTCTGGTACTCACAACACTTTCTACTATACCTGGTGTTTTTGCCAGGTGCAGATGAAACAAAACAACCCTCCACTTCAGCCTGTTGCTGTGTGCTCTGTTTTTCCTGGATGCTCTTTAATACCTGTGCTGCAACAGAGGCTTGGGAGCAACACTGACCCCAAGGAGAAAGTCCTTCCCTTGGGCAACTGATGGCCAAACTCCCAAGACATGCAGCAGCAATCTCTTGTGAGAGGCAAACAGGAAACTCAGCGATGAACCTGCAAAGCACAATCAGCTGGAGAGAACATGCTCATGCTTCCCTTTGCTGAGGGAAGGGCTCTGCCAGTAGTGAGTCTTGAAGGGAGTTGGAATTAAGGTTAAACTGCAGATTCTGGGATTTCAGCAATAGCTCTCCCACTAAATGGGTGGAAGGCAGCATGTGAGCAGCATCTGGATGGAAAAGCTGACAGGTTACGTAGCATAAAAAAAGGGTGAAAAATAATAAGAAGAGTGAGCTTAATTAAACATTTCTGGGACTCTGAGAAAGGCTGAGGTCCCCCCCTCAGAAGAGGCAATGCTTTGGGAAAGACCAAACAGCAACTCTCCTGCTAACAAGCTGGGGTTTAGCCTTATTTAGCATTTGAGCAAGTTAATTTTCCAAAGGCATTCAGCTATGCAGAAGCACAGGCACCTTCTCACAAGGCATGTTGTTTTAACAGATCAAAACTCCGTTATTTTTAAAGTCTCATTAAATACATATTCAGCTGTCAGACATTAATGCACATTACAGAAATGAAACTGATGGTTGAGACTGAAAACTCAGCCTGATGTGCTGTCCCTAATTTACCCCGGCTCTTTTCAACAGACTCTTTGTAGTGTGTGATCCATTACAGCATTTTCGCTGTGATACTGAAACGAGTCAAAGGCAGAATGTCAGGTCAAATTTTTCAAGCTTAACTCAGGATTTAATTGCATTTGAAAGTGTAAGTCAGACTATTACAACTGTCCTTAAGGTAATCTCCTCATGTAGAAGGGAGTATACATGTCCCACACACAGGTATAGCTGCTAACCCTCTCTGCTGTATAGAGCTGCTGTGAGACAGAACCCTCTTTTCCTCAGTTTCTATTGACTGCTGATGAATTATCAGTTTAAACTGTAAGTCAGGAACCACAGGCATTGTTCCTGTCAAGACAAGGGACTCACCTCCAACTCAGATACAGAAACAGAGAGAAGTGCAATCAAATTTGCCACTAGAAAAAAGAAACTGGACACAAAGGCATCTGGAATAGGAGACTCGCCAGGACTGGGCCTTGTCTGCTGCTTGGCACTTCATATAGAAACCATAACCAACACCACTTCTAAGGGCTAAAATGTTGAGATTTTAAGCCAGGCAATCAGCATCGTACATCAGTGGGGAGACACCTGTCCATCCTAACTCACAGAATCATCACAGAACTTCCAACTCCTTGCCATGGCCAGGGACATCTTCCAGTAGACCAGGTTGCTCTGAGTCCTGTCCAACATGGCCTTGAACACTCCCAGGGATGGGGTAGCCATGGCTTCTCTGGGCAACCTGTGCCAGAGCCTCACTACCCTCACAGTTTCTTCAAATCCCTGCACTGTTTGGACTGAACCACCACAGAGCAGACCTCCCTCTTCTGAAATAAAGTTTCCTGAAATGATACTCAGGTGGGGCTTTTTGGACTGTGTCACCATACAAATATTGTACCAACACTTAAAGACCTAAGGTATTTATTGTGCCTTTTTTTTTCAAATATAAGAATAATAATTCTCCCATCCAAGAACTGTCTTGTTTGTTATAATTTCATTTTTTTAAAAGAAAAGACTGAGCCTTCTTTGGCTTCTTGGACTATCTACTTCAGCAAAAAGTGAAATTTCTTCTGTTGATCTTCAAATAGCCTTTGAATTAAACACTTGTTGCAGCAAGAGAAAGTTTGGGTTGTTTTTGTCATCAGATTTGCAATCAAGAAGAGATGAGATGCTCTAGGATGAAAGGCAGAAATGCCAGATGAAGGACTGAAGGCCAAAGAAGATTTAGAGTATGTGTCCAAAGCTTCTGGGAGCAAAACATGGTGCTGGGCTTGGTTCCAGCATATGTGCTTTCCCAGTGCCTTGTGCTCGATGCAAATAAACACCAGAAAGAGACAGAGGGTTGGTTGCACATTGTTGGGATGAACCCCACCATCCCCCGTGTCTAATTCCTACCCCTAACTGGAGGTTTACGGTCTTTGGGAGGATTTCTAGGTGCAGCCTTCCCTTATCCTTTGGAAGTTAATCCTGAGCTTTCATTGCAAGTCGCAACTTTTTTCTTTCAGGAAACTTTGCCTCAGCCTTGAGGTGAGACTTAAACCCTCAGGTGACCTGTCACACTGTCCCACTTCACTTTGGGAGCCCTTTCTTGCCCCTCTCCCGCGTCGCACCATGAGTGGCCCTTGCTCAGGGCCCAGAGGAATTAGAGCTTCTCCACAGATACTTCTGTGTTAGCACATTCACCATGACTGCTATGCTACAAACACACAGCCACTTTCTCTCTGGGTCAGCCTTTACTCCAAAGTCATTTCTCTATAGTTGGCTTGAACAAATTCAGTCTGATTGCACACAGGATGCTGCAGAAACAACCAAGCAGACCCTGTAACATCAGTGATAAAACATGCCCCGTCTCATTTTCCAAGCCCAAATTTATAAAGACAATACAGCACAAATGTTATTTCACTGCTCAATGTTCTTTTTATGGAGACCACTCTCTATTTTGGAGGGGGTGTGTACTTCAATTTTTCAATATACAAGCCCCCTATGTACTTTTCATCAGGATCACATCAGGGGCACCCTGAGATAATCAGACAGAAACAGGTTCAGCATAGGAAGAGCTCCGACAGCCTGTGGGAAGTAGCCTAAAATCCATAATAGCTATGAAAAACAAACTCAAATCAAGGTAAATCAACAGAAAAACCTAATAGAAAAGGTGCAGATTAGAGATAATCAGCTATTATTGCAGTGAAACAATTTCACACAAAAGAAAGAAGGGAAAGCAAAAACCCACTTCCAATCTCAATTCAGTTCATGTGGGTTCAGCACCCTCACTGCTGACACAGATCTAAACCCTTACTGGGTCTGCAATAAAACACACCGAGTTTGCTTGGTGAGCTCCACAGCCTGATGGATGCAGCTCCAGCAGCAGACTGGGTGCTCACAGAAAGCTGAACCAAGGTGCTCCAAATAAAACTCTTGAGCTGGCCATTACCGAGTCTGAAACACCTTGCAAATACTTTTTCCATCCTTTGATTTTTCTTTATACCATAACAACCTGTTGCTCTGGATTAAGCACCAAAAAAATTAAAACACCCAAACACTGACATGTTTCTCTTTCTGTGCCATTTCCTATGTTTCATTTGGCAATGCTGGTAAATGGAGTGGAGATGTTTAAGGTGTTTCAGAACAAATTGTAGTTGGGGTGTTGAATAAAACAGCCCACACTTATTTCTTGTAAAACTCCACTAGCAGAGATAACAGCATATTTAGGAGCCCACTAATTTGAATTTAACTAAAGAAGTTAAACAGCTCCACAGCACCCACATACTCTTAACTTATAAGCAAACAAACATTATAGAATTAACAAAGAGTTGCCAATCTAATTAAAATCAATCCACAGATATCTTTAAACACCAAGGGAGCCTGATTAGAAGCTGTTTATAGTAGCTGCTTAAGCAAATTGTGGAGGAGTAATAATTCTGATCTTGTCACTTGTCAGAAAGATTTTTCTCACCTCCAAAACATTCCTTCAGCTTCAATTTATTTACAGTTGATGTTTTAAAACAAATGAGCATCTTTTGTGGCATAATTCTAAAGAGTGGAGTTGAGAAAATGGATTTTGTAGCAGTGACTGCTTCTTGTGCATCATCACATGCTCACGAGGCTGCACAAAGGGTTTCCCTTCATAGAGAAAAGGAGTCAGTGTTGCTCCAAACTGCTCAGTCAGGAGGTGCCCAGTACTCTGGTTCCAGTTTCTCAAATACACTGTGTGCCTTTATGCAGCAGAACTGATTACAAATAGGCTTCTCCACAAAAGTTTTGATGGAGCATACTTATCCTTCCACATCTTTTCCTTTCTCCCATCAGTTTGAGTGAACCACCTTTGTAAAATAGACAACAAATTTTTTAAAGAATTTTGCCAATTTGCCACAAATTTGTGGCAGGGGTGGGAGATAGGAAAGGCTTTGAAATACAGGAAATGTTTCATCCCCTCAAGATGTCTACAGCTCTCCCATGCAAACTGCCCACATTCAGGCAGTGTCCCTCCCACACCCTGAACTGCACTGGCCCAAGAGACTTTCAGGTTGCTCAGAAAGTTTAAGGGTGTTTGTAAATAGTTTCATTTGGGAATTCTCTCAGGCCATAACACAAGATTTTGATATTAGCTCAGTTGGTTAGAGCATGGTGCTAATAATGCCAAGGTTGAGGATTTAATCCATTCACCTGAGAGTTGGACTCAATTATCCATGTGGGTCCCTTCCAACCCAGATTATTCTGTGATTCTACTCTTTCATCTTTCATCCACCTGCAAAAGGAGCAATGCCAGACACCTAAGGAGGGGCCTGCAAGGAAAGAAAATCCTGTAGGTGCTCCAGTTGGATGCTAACTATTCCTAGGGAGATAACCCAGACAGAGAGACACAAAAAGTGAATAGGAATATATCTTCTAAGACACAATGCTCTCATCCATTCCTGTTAATATGCACATGAACAGCCATGTCTGTGGCTGGAAATTGACAGCACATAAGCCTTTTGCACACATTTGGCTCATTGGGAACACAGCACACCCTAAATAAGGAGGCTTTTTCCCCAGCTTCTTTCCAGTGGTTTCAAGAATGCTATTTGCCAAAGGAGGAGAAGACAAGATTTCAAAAAACACAGAGATCTGAGTGACCAATGAAACTGTGGCTGAGAGATAACACCTTCAGAAAGCAAAACCATTTTTTTTTAACAGGACAACCAGGTCATGCTGGACAAAGACACTCTGTAAGTCAAAAGAAAATTATGAGCCCTAGGCCAATTATTATGGATCTTTTCAAAGTCCTCCAGCAAAGAGACGATGCTGAGTTCAATCATGGAGTGGTGTTTCTTCCCTTGCATGACCTGTGTATTGCATGACTAGTCTGAACACAAACTATAATGAAATCCCACTTTGGCAAAAACACAGAAGTGGGCAAAAATTGCAGTGGGAGACAGAGATTATGCTACATGTTCTTCCAAACCAAAAAATCTTTGGAAAACATGGGGATTAAAACACAGCAGCCCTTGGACTGTCTGGAGATTTCATAGGACCTTCTGGGGCTGCAACAGATCCGCAAATACATGACATTCCTCAGCACAGTGGTGCCCTTCCTGCTCCACAGTGTGAGACCTTACAGTCTAAAGAGTCAAAGGAAGAAGATGGCAGAGCTCATCCAGCACCAGGACCTGCTGTCACTCCTGTAATTACATATTTTTGTCTGAACTATTTTATTTCTTCTTAGTCACAGGACTTGCGACCACAGGGAGATGCCCATCTCCATTCTCCCCCTCTCCTTCTCCCTTGGCCAAGCCCAAAGGTAGCAAGAGCAGAATATGCAACCTCAGGCTGTGCAAAGACATCTGCAGCCCTGAACAAATCCCTCACTGTTGCTCTTTCAGGAGCTGAGTGGGAATGGAAAGTCTAGAGGCTCAATTTGTGGGTGCCACCCCTCCCCTACCAATGGCACAGCTGCTGAAGTGCATTTGTTTTTAGAAAGAGTTTTTTCAGCATCCAATTCACAGAGCTTTGCTTTTTCCTTTTTCGTTTTTTTTTTTCCCTAATGTGTAAAGTGCTTTGTGAATGGGCCAGCTAAAATTATTTATAATGAGCTAATTTCCATAAAATTGGACTAATTAATTTCCATGCTGCCTGATGAAAATTGCTAACATTGGCTTTTTACTGACAATCAAGGTCCTGCAGGCAGTTTCACACCCATCTGACTAGAAGGAGGTCCAGGCTGGATCCTCAGCAAGTGTAAATCAGCAGATAGCTACTAAAACAAGTGCTCATTTACACCGGAAAAATAGTTTAGGCCACTTCACAGTTTATATGGGGGTAACAGCACGTTATCTTCAATTAAGTATATATATAAATAGAGAGGCACAATGTAAAATTACTTCTTCGAGCTTCTGAAAGCCAAGTAAAGACTTTGCTCAAGTGACATACATTTACCCTCCAGTGGATTTAGGGAAAATATCAGCCTTGGTGCAGCAGTCAACCAGGCAGGGACAGGAGGGCAGCTTAAAGGGAAATGGAAAAAATAACCTTACAGGAGTGCTTCAGTACCTTGAGGTGTCAGAAACAGCCAAGGGATTTGTGTGCTTGTAATGGAGTTGCATATGAAAATTGCCTCTAAAGAGATTAATATTACCCTTTTAAAAGCCATTTCACACAGCATTAGTGGACATAGGTCCATTTACAACTAGTCCTGCTGGGAACAGTTGACTTTGCAAAACAAAACTATGATGAACTACATCAAAAGGATTTCACAGGTACAATTAAAGGCAGTATTTGGCTGGGTTCAGAAGAAGGGAAGTTCTCCTTGTAGCATCTTTGTGTTGTGGGCTACACTTTGACAGTATTTTCCAAATCACATTAAGCTTTAAGTCCCTAAGCCCACACACCAACAAAGGCAACTTCCACTGGCATTTATAAATGTATTACTGAGTTGTATCACGGGCATGAGATGCTTCTTGGACTCCTAAGAAAAAAATCAATTGATAGTCTCATTCCCATCTGAACTCTTTCCTGTAAGCTTAGAGGTCTAAGGTTGTGACCATCACACCCTCTGTAAAGTCAACATTCACATCTCTAGCCTTCCTGATCATTTTTCTTAGACAGAAATATCTTTCAGGCTAACACTCTGGATTCACTCACTTGCTCTACTTCAGTACACCTACGTAAAGCACAACTAAACAACTTGTTTTTCGTGTCTAAGTGTTGCTAAATGACATTGCATCAAGCTAATTTTGCCTTAGGCTTATTAACACAAATTGAATTTGGTGCTAATAAGATACCACATTGGTATGGAATATGGAAATGTGTGATTTGCAGTGTAAAATACTGCTGTAAAATACACTTACTGTATTTGTGCAAGACACAGATCTTGTAGCAGACTCTACAATTACTATCGTCACACATCAGCTGTAGTTCATTGGATACTGCCTGAGCAATTTAGCTGTTCTTGGCCTCAGGCCTACACTTTCAAATGACCTACATTAATGAGGGGGCAGATGTTTATCCTGTGCCTCCTCACCTTGCAGACCTCAAGCTCTGCATGGGAATCTGTGGCTTCCAAGACACTTTTTCCAGAAGTATCGTGAGATGCTACAGAGCAATGTCTGCCAGTAGCTGCAACACAGTGTCCACCTCCAAAAGCCAGAGGGGCGATCACAAATGGTGGGACTGCAGCATGAGGAAGGGGTGAGAGATGCCATATGGACATCCTGGATGCTCTATACACTCCTCTGACTGAAACAGGCCCAGCTCTCCTGGTGCCTCCCAGGGAAATACTTAAACCTCTGTGCTGAAGGCTGAGATCTCTCCTTCAGTGTATCTGACTGTAAATGCAGGTACTTATGTTATTGATGCAAATGTCAATCCTTTTCTGCAAAAAGCAACCCTTTCCAAGAGGACCAGAGTTACCTATTGCATTGTGACACATACATATACAAATGCTTGATATACTGAATTTATAACATTTTTAATAGCAATTAGTTAAATGCTCAGTTTCTGAGTGTTTATAGCACACTCAACATAAGGAAATGCAACTTCATGACTACTGCAACTTTGACATACAAGATTTATCCCCATCTCTGGCAATTGACAGAAACTCTTCAAGAGTTCATTCAAAGGCTTCATTTCTATAGTGTATGCACCCTATTAGTTGATCACATACTAGGCAAAACTGCCTAGTAGAGATTTATGTGAATATATATATATAATCTAGCTAAAACATTGATATATGTCAAGCCAATATCTCTTTTTCCTTTTATTTCCCCTCTTGCCCTTACAAACACACTTTATTCTACTGAAATATTAATTACGATTTTTCTTTCCCTGTATGTGGCTACATTTGTCTTTTGCTCCTACATTTACTGCTTCATGACAGCTCATGAAAAGACAGTCAATAACTCTCTTTTCCACTCTCAGGACATCTAAATGGATGACTTGCAAGAAGAGAAGATAAATTGAAAAGCTGTATGGTGCTGGGGAGGAGGACACAAGCAGGAGGAGGCCATGGTGATTCTGGATGACATTTTCTAAAGGGCCAAGTTCACACACAGCGCAAGCGGCCGCGTTACCTACGGAGGAGACGGGCAGGATTTCCCACCTGCCTCTACATCTGACCTGGGATTTAATTCCCTTTTGCAAATGGAAATCAAGTACTTCTGAAGAGGGCAGCCCTGGCTATTTAGAAAGGCATAACCTCAGATGTAAGTGCATTAGAACCGAATGCAAAACATTAGGAGGATTATTGGGCGGGTGAATACCGGAGGGATACTGTAACACACTACATGTATAGGCAGTCCAGAACCACGTGGGACATCATCATCACAACTAGAAAGTAGAAAGCCAAAATAAAGAAAGCCACAATAAAAAGGTGACCATTGAAATGAAGAGAAGAAATAATAGAAATATTCCCAAGACTAAGTGGCGGGGAGGAAATGAATTGCAAAATTCAGCCTCCCTTCAAATGTTTAACCAATGCTGAAAAAATGTGAAGGCCATCAAAATAAACCTGATAAATGGATATAAGAAATTAATTCCAATGTCCAGGTAGCTGGGTCTCTTGCTAAAGGTACCACTGAATTAATGCATTTAGGAAAGGGGTCCCACAGCTGAAGAGACAACTAGAGTATTCTCAGGTATAGCATCAAATCTTTGAAATCTCCAGTCCTGGGGCACTGAGCTGTGCCTGTGATCAGGGCTGAGATGGAGCTTTGGCTGTGAGAAAGGAGTTGCTGCCTGCACCTGCTGATGGCACACCTATGGGTTCCTTCCTGGTCCAACCTCATGGACTCTGCTCAATGGGCTGGCAGCCCTTTGAGAACCCCCTTTCTTCTGCTGCTCCTGCTGTTCCCTGCAACAACTTCTCCTATTCACATTATCACATTTCAATTTCTAGGTTTTGCCCAAAACCAAAACCAAAGACGTTCAATCTTCCAGAAAGAATCTACTGAAGTTCTGAGAAACAGCTTCAGGTGGATTAACAGCAACACTTGTACCAGCTGAAGCAGCTGCAACACAGCAGCCACCTTCACCCCGCTGGGATTTTGGGACCCCAAGGCTAAGAGCAGATCCTCAAATTGAGATGAGCAGTGGCAGTTCTTGAGGGGCCCCAGTTTCATCAGAGAACCAGATTCCATGACCTGGAAACATGGGCTTGGGCTTCGTTTTGGGCTGTTTGCACAGTGTCAGCCACAATCCAGCAGAAGACATTCTACATCCATCAGTCATTACTGCACACTGATAGCCTAAGCTCTCGTGTGTCACTTAAAGAAACTTTCTAGAGTCTTATTGATATTACACACTGCGGCCTAAACAGACAGACTTGTTAAGAGAACATACCTTCTATGCCTGTAAATACAATTAAATCCTTTAAAGACAGAGAAATGTGCTTTTCATCAGGAAACAAACTTCCCCAACTTCTAGCAGGAAAGAGGCAACCAAAAGAATCCATCATTCTGCTCAATAAAAGGGTTTTTCTGCAGACTGTGGCAAATTCAGTCTAGAAAAATAATAAAGTGTATTAAAATCCTTTTTTTGATGCAATAGCTTTATTCGTTTTCCCTACAATTCATTGCATATTGGATGTGTTATCTTAGCTGTATTTTAAGGCTGATTTTTTCCCAGATATTTTCAAAAGACAAAGGTGTCTGATTTTCATTCATACGGAAGACTAACTGAAACTCTACTCAGGCAGACTGAACTGCTCAGGCAGAACGCACGCCACACTGGCTTAGCACATATTCACTGAAATGCAGCATGTTGCTATGATATGACCTTAGTATATGTTGTGTTATTAAATAATAATGAATTGAGGTCCTAAACAATGGCATTCCAGTTGAAGATTTAAGATATTTTAATCACACTTATTTTCTTTGCTCCTGAGGCAGAGTCAACCTAACAACCTGGTGCATGGTCACTGCAAGACCTCCAGCTCCTCTCACTTACCCTACCAAAAAACCCCAAACATGGTCTTTGCAGTGCATTTAGGTTGCTCTGGATCTAGTTGAAAGGAGGTCCCTTGAACACAGGACTTGAAATAGCCTCCTCCTGCTGGCATTATAGCATGTAATCTCCCCCATAAATGTAAGAACCATTACACTGAAACTTTGCTTGCCTTTATGACAAAATGCATGCTCCAAGGCCTCTGTCCTCTCATACCTGTTCACCCTTATCTAACTCCACCCTTTCAGCCATCATACTTCTTTTGACTCTGTGATTATTCCTTCCCCATCAGCAATCTTATTTCCTTTTAGCCCTCTTTTTACTGCACTTAAGTGACTTCAGCTCCCATTTCTGAGGGCTCTGCACTGGCCATCTTTGCAGCCAAGCTCCCAGCTCAGCTCATCCGAATCCCACTTGCTTATGCTGATCCTGTGCAGTATTCGTTTCCACACCTTCCACCAGAAGCACCACATCCTCCTTCCTTGCTGCACAACATTATTCACTTTAAGAAAACATTTTATCATTTCATTAGTTTCTTACTGACCAAATACTCAACTCTTGAGCTGGGTATGTATTGGTAGTAGTACACATTGTGCCTGTAGAGTGTGTAAAAGGATGCAACACTTAAATAAAATGTACTAAGGCACCAAAGTGAACTGCAAGTCACCACAGCATTAAATGAACAGATCAAATCTGATGCCCTGATTTCATCACAAGTTATGTTGTTGATGACAATCAACATAAGGTGGTATGATTTTCAATAGAAAACTATGCTTAGGGGAAAGAGGGAGATTCAGCCAAAAGCAAAAAAGTGCTGTCACCTGTATCATCAGTGTCCTAGTTCAGCAGCTCCTGGAGCAGTTTGTCACTGTGTGGGTGTGACCAAAGCTGTGTATGCTACACCCTCTATTTGTTTCTCAAGAACTGTTAATAATGGACCATTTGCAGCAGCTGTCCAGGGCACACCTGACCCCTAAGGCTACAAGCTGGGTGTTAGAGAACTCTGTGAGATAGCAGGCATGATAACTCCCCTCCAGGGAGTTGTTAGCACCTTCACACTGGGCCTGAGGGGTCATGTCTGCTGATGGGCCATCAATGATTCCAAAAATACCCCATGACTCACAGAGTTAGATCAGCCATTGTGGAACTGCCCGCCCTGTGGGAGAAACTGGGCATTCCCACCTCAACCAGAGGGTATATCATCTTGGGGCGTGGGGACGTCTGGTACCATTTGTCGGATCCAGAGGAGGACCAGAACCTCGACAGGACTGCGACTGCCACTCTCAACCAGCCTGTGACCATCATCCTCACCAACAGGTTTTCTCCTTTCCTTTTACTTTGGACTCAGAGGAACCATGTGGGTCTCAGCACAGGGGCTAACAGACACCATGCTATTTGTGCCCCAGGGTACTGGGTCATACTACTAGTTTTTGTGGGTTAAAACCATTTTTTCCCATATTGTTGCATTTATTGTAATATTTTTATTGAATTGTTACTCTGACTTATAATCTCTTTTTGAGCTGGGTTCATTTCTCCTTCTAGTTTACTTTTACACCAGCACAATTAGCTCTCCAGGAAGGTGTGCAGATTGCAGGCTGGCAGAAGATAGCAGAGGGGGTCCTGATGGGCCAAGGACAGGGAACAAACTTGCCCTGTACTAGTAGCACGTGCCATGGTTTAGATGTAGAGTTGCCTGGGAGATACTTTGACAAAAATTTGCACACTGAGATGGGAATAAGATCTTAAAGGTTAATACAGACACATATGGAAGTATATGTTCATGGTTAAGTGTATCCACATGTTTACACCACTGGTCTAGTAACTTAAAGCACTCTTTGGGGATGAGGGAGACAGTGAGAAACTCCTGGGTTTTGGGGGTGGTGATCTGACACAAAGCTGGATATTTAAAAGTAATGTTTACATTGCAATTACTTGCTGCCCGAGATACAAGGGCTTCTTTATTAATTTTGTACAAAGCTGAAAACTCTCAGTCTGTTTCACTAGCAAATGAAGAAATCAAACCCAGAAACACCCCCCTTAAGCACTGCTCCTTAATCCTGAGCAGGTTTTTTCCACAGCCTAAGGCAAATTGTACGAGTGGGATAGTTCTCACATCTCTCTCAGGGGCTCATCAATATGAAACCACTGATTAGTCCTTAAGCCATACAGCATACAGATTCCTCTGATCACGAGTGACACTCTTGGGCTGCAGACACAGGTGTACCAGGCAGCTGCCCAGCACCATCCCTGCTGGAGACCTGAGTGCTGGACACAGGGCAGATTTGATCCAATTAAGCAAAAGCCTCAGCCTGGGACCTCCACGGTGAGAGTCAGGCTAGTCCTGCTTTCCCCCGAGCTTTGGGGGCAGCAGGAGTGAGAGGCATAGGAGCCGCACAAGCACAGGGCACCAGGTCTGCCTCTCTGTTTGTGCCCTGGCAGGGATACCTTCAGTACCCAGCAGCATCCCAAAAGCAGTCACATAGGCAGACAGGAGGAACTCGGCTCAATTTCAGGTGTTGGTTCTGCTGCAGGACTTCTGTGAGTAAGTTCTGCCCATGCTGAATAGGTGTCTTTGACCGGAGGTTAATTTGCAGCAGCATCTGCTTGGCCTTTAGTCCCGGATACTCATCTGCATATCGACTGCCTCTGCAGCAAGGAGGCTCCAGAGGGTCTTCAGCATAAATAACAACTGCTACACTGCCAGTGTATTTGGTTGCATGCACCCTGACAACTTTTCCCACTCAATAAAAGATGTACAGGGAAATAAGAAAATAACAGTATCAATAGGGAGTATCAGCTCCTGCGGCAAATGCAGGGAGCTGGGGAGCAGGGAAGGCATGTCCTTCAATATTTAACTTCTTCACTCTTTGTTCTCCATCTCAAGTTGAACAATACGTTAATTACCTGATGAAGCGTTATAATTACTCTAACAGCTCTGCTCTTAGTTATAATTACTGCATCAACACTTTCTTTTTCATATGCTTCAATCTATACCTATTACATTGTCATGATGAAGAGACATTAACATTATAATACCGTATAATTAGCTGATGAGCAATTAAATTATTCCACTGCTCTTGTTCCTCTTTGCCAAGAGGTTGGCTTCCAAAGCACTATTGTCTTCCTTTTTTCTGGTTTGCTTTAGAGGCCGGGTTTTTTTGCTCCATTTTAGAAAAAGGCCCTCAATACTTTATTCAAATAGATTTCATTTGAAATTCTAACGGAGCACAGTAGTTCATGTCCTACGAGAAGTTAATTTGTTTAAAATACTTTAAAATTCTCTCCTCTCAAGCTCAAACTGGTTCTGTTTTCCAAAATCTACCTAAAATAGGAAAGTGTCAGAGAAAGATTTGTTTAAAAAATAAATGAAGTATTAATTGCTCCTTTAAAACACTTCCAGCCACATCACAGGATCTTGGTAAATGGGAGGAAATGGCTAAAACTCAAAAAACTGGTTTTATCTTCATAGTCATGTTCCTTTATACCTCAATGAAAACAATCCTAAGTATTTTTGCACTTTTTTTCTCCTTAACACCCTAAAGGAAAACATAGGCAATCAGCTCAGTGTAACTACTTGAGCCATCTGACTCAATCTGGACAGCAGCATTGACAAATTCTCCCAGCATATAGGAAATCTCCCCACAAACACTGTGCAGTACACAAATATGCCGTGTAGACTTTATCTGTAGCACTTATCTTCATTATGAGTCTGCCTTGCAGGACTCATTTGCTTTGCCCTCTCACTTGATTCTTGTGGCTGAAAAATTGTTCATTTGGGTTTCAATCAGTGCAAGTGATTTGTATGTTATTGTACAACCTTCCCCCCCCCCCTTGCTCTCCTGGCTAAAATCCTTGCAGTGTGGTTGTAGGATGTCTCCAGCCCTGCATCAGTGGGAATATCAGATGCATCAGTTTTAGGTGGCACTAGGCTGCCTGGTTTCCATCCTGGGATTATTTGTTACTTCCTTTCAGCCACACTTTCCTGTCATGGCTGTTGCCCTTCAATCAACACTTTGTAACCAAAGGGTTGTTTTGATTTAGTAACACAGAAATACGAGCAAAGCATCCCAGTACAATGGCAGAGCAAACCCTGGTGATGTGATCCAACCCCATATTTGGGGGAGAAGTCCATTAGAAACAGCACTGACTTTCTCCAACCACCTACCTTCCATCCTTCTATCTACCCAGGGGGTTTTCTCCACCTCTCTTAGTTACAGAAACCCTCCATTTCCACTTGAAAACAATGAAAAAATGTTTAAAACCATACCCATCATTTGCTATGTCAATTAAATTCCTCAATTTCAGACCTATGCACTGAGTCTTCTGCCATCTAACACAGCAAAGCCAAATTTCTCAACTTCAGGCTCAAGCTGTTACTGGGCAAAATTCCTCATTTCCCATAGGCAGCAGGCCTTGAAGTGCTGAAGCCTTTGCCTGCCTTCATCTCTAACCAAGAGAACCTTGACAGACCTGACTAAATTTGTCCCTGAGAGGATTATTAAAAATGTATGGCATCTGAATAAACATCCAGAGGATGGAAAGTTGGCATGAAGACATTTCCTTTGACTCTGCTGAAGGCTCCCTGTCTCTGCAACACCTGCACCCAGTTCACTACCCATTCCTTGAAGTCTGCCTTGGTCCTGCCAGCCCCCAGCATTTTGCCCTCCAAGGCAGCCATAGATTTCCATGTGAGTGATCTGCTCCTGTGAAGGGCTGGGGTTTGCTCACCTCCTCCCTGCATTAGTCTTAACACTTCTGTATGAAGTGTGAGACTTTGAAGGCTTTGTCAGATGGAAAAACACCAGGAAATCAGCACTTATCCTCTTTGATGCTACTACTGCTTCCCTCAGTGCTTCCCACTGAGTTAATTCTGGACAGAGGGTTCAGCTCCTTGGGCCACTGAAACCCATGATCAGTTTTGGACATTTCTTTTCATCTACTATCAACGCTCCTGCATTTAAGTTGTTTTTAAATTATACAAACCAATGATGTGTTATTTATGATGCTCTTATTTTCCATGAAAACTCTTATTTATTTTCCACAAAGTTCTTTGCAGAGATACTGTGAAAACACAAGAAAGCACTGTAAGACAACAAACAGAGCTGAAAAGAAATTCACAGGGGTTGATGCCTTCCCATCCTCTGATGTGCCCCATTGTCCCACCCCTGCACAGCCAGATCCCACCATCCATGCCAGTCCCAAAAAAGCCATGGGCTCATGTTGCCATCTGGGCACCTTAAAGCTGCCTCATACATGAATAAGGGAGAACAGGATCATCATGAGCAAGCAGCAATCAGCCCAGCACTTTTTATTCTAGATATCTCTATCTGCTGGAGCAGAGATTGAATGTTCAATGTCTTGGCAACACAGTGTTGTTTCAAGCTTTTTTTGGCAGTACTCTTCCCTAAAAAAGCCATTTGGCAGATGCAGCACCCACACAAAGCCAGCTCATTTGCTTAGCCTGGATCCTTATGCTTCCTCCAAGAACTTCACCTGAGCAACACATGTGCCTTGGACAGACAGGCTTTAGTATCACCATTTCATTTTTAGTGGAGCTTCTGGAGGGACTGCCCCGGCACAGGAAGCTGGCACATGTACATCCTGAACACCAAGGCACCCTGTGCCTCCATGCACATGACTCCCCACAGGATCACAGAACGTCATGGGTTGGAAGGGACCTTAAAGATCATGTAATTCCAACTGCCTGCCATGGGCAGGGACACCTTCCACTTAACTACACTGTTCAGAGCTCCATTCCACCTGACCTTGAACCAGGGTGAATCTCAGCTTTTAAAAGTTTTCTAGTCTCCCTCCGTAATGACCATCACACCAGCAGTGCTGGGCTCCTGCTCTCCCAATTGGTCAGTGATATGACCTTTTTTATAGCATTGGCTAAATTCAGGAGAAGATTCACAGGCACATCCCAGTGCCTGTTTGGGTCATCACTTGTGGATGAAGAGCTGAATTTTTGGAAGAAGGGGCAGTTTTGGGCTTTGCAGTGACTTTGCTGGACTGATCTGAGCCCTCTCTTCCCCTCCCCAACATGTCTTTTTTTCAGTGCTCAGCTTTACAGTTTTAAAAAGCATCCTTTCATTTTTGCCCAAGCCACTAATTTCCCAGTGTTGTTCTAAACTGTTTGCACATGGCCCCTGGTATCTCAGCGGGTGAGCACTTTACAAATAAAATGATGAGGAGGGTTAAAAGAATGCAACTTGATAATTCATACTAGTAGCAGCCAGATGTCTTATTGCCTTAGAAAGAAATGAAAAGGAGAAAACAGATCATCCTCATGAGGGTTTCGTTGTACATAGAACACTTAAAAAATGAAAGAAAAATAATATAGCAGATGCAAAAGCTGAAAAGCTGAACACAAGTGAGCTGAAAAGCAAGTGTACAAAGAAACAATGGAACATGTGCTTCCTCATACTCTTCTCCATCATTGATACCCACACTCAGTAAGGTTTTGGTAGCCTATACCTCTCTTCAAGCAAACAGCTCCAGCATTCTTTTTTGCTAAAACAATATAGATTTTTCCAGCTGCTAGTGAAAAACATGGTTCTGCACACCTTTGTGATGTGAGTTAATGGAACAGGGCATGGGAAGGGCAAATCCTGCCTTGGTGCACTTCACTCCTGCATTACACTCACTGCAGAAGCTGGGTTTGTAGCCTGTCATTGCAAAGAAAAAGTGAAAAGAGAAAGCCACAGACTGGGTAACACAATGTAAAATAACACACTGCCACACTATACTATACTACAGTATAAATCCAATCTAGAGCAGAAATAGAGCCACAAACCTCATCTCTCCCATATCCTGGTGGGTAGGAGAAGCAGCAAGCACCTGCCCAGGGGCTCCAGCCTCCAAGGAGGGGAAACAAAGGGACCTCTGCATTTTCACATGACCCTCTGACACTGAATGGATCCAGAGCAGCAAAAACTCTCATCTTAAGCTCATGTAATTCAGAATAATTTCATAAAATACAAGCCAAATTATTTAAAAGTACTACTCCCTAATTCTAATCCCCAGTTGAGCTGCTGTTTCGATATACCAAACAATGCCTGATATTTGCAGTGTCTCAGCACTGCTGGCAGCTTGAGAAAACTGTGGCCCCATAGGACATTGGAGGACTGGATGAAAAAATCCTCTTATCCAAAGTCCCCACGGCTAAGTCAGAGCAGGCTGCAGAGCTGGCCATCACCCCTCCATGTGCCAAGGCATACACCCATGCCTGCTGCTGGGAGAAATTACACTGCCATCTCACACAGAAATCATGCCAAAGGCTCAGCAGAAAAAGATCTTTTCCTTCACAGGAACTGTGAAATTCCATAAAGCATTTCCAGGAGCACACATCTGAGTGAGTGGGGTTTAGCTGTAAGGCATGGAGGGGAAAACAGCCATGCACAAATCTCAGGAAATGACCACCTTCTAAAAACCATCTGGAGCCTAGAATTCAGCCTAAACCCAGCTCTCTCTCTCTCCATAGCAATAAACAGGAAAATACTCCATGTAGCAGACAAAATTCAAACTTTTAAGGAAAGTAAAAAAGTGACTTCAGTATCTAAAGGTGCTCTTTTTTCTTTTTTCCCCACTCTCTTAATCAAGAAGAAAGACATTCACTGAGAACCTGAGTTAATGCTCCCTGAAGCCAATTTTCCACTGAATTTCACGAAGCTGTGGATTTTGCTCCTGGTGAACTTGGTGGTAGTTTCAGGGATGATCTCTTCAAACACACAGGTTGCAGGATTAAATGTGCCTCCGTATTTACTTAACCCTTTGACACAACACTTAGGAAAAACTTGGGTGCAGACTATCAAGACTCACAGATGCACAGGGACTATGTTGCCTCTGAAATCATACTGATGGCTACTTCTGTGGGGTCCCAGCCCCCCAAAAAAACAGCTTCTTAGCAGATAAAACCTTGCACAGTCAAGCTCAGCTAAGCTATACTGGTAGCAGATCTGGCCATTAGCACCTAAAAGTACTTACTGAAATTTCAGAAATCATTCCATTTAGACAGAGCTTTTATGTCCAGTAGTGATATTAGGTCAGGGGTTGTAATACCTCCAAATAAAATCAGGATATGTATTTTTGTGGTTCTAGCAAGTATTCAGATTGGAAGGAGTTAATATACCTTGTATTGGGACTGAGGTTGTTAGACATCCACATAAAATTAGAAAATACTCAATTCTTGACATTCATACTAGAAGAACCTCAATGAAATAGTAAGCTTTTGGCTTTTTGTGCATTTTATCCCAGCCACAGTACCTGCACCAGACTGGCTGGAGTCTGCACTCCATCACCCGTGTAGCAGGCAATTACATGAGGTATGAGAAGTGGCAAAATTAAATGCATCCTTGTGCCAATCCTTTCTCCTTTTATGTCCTGCCTACAACTCCTTCCTTTATCTGGAAGGACTGTAGCTCCTTACTGGGATTCTTAGTCATGTCACTGTTTCTCTGACAAGGGCTGTGGTCTAGAAGGCGGTTTCAAGGAAGAGTCATTCCAAGATTAGAATCACAGAATCATAGAATTGATTGGGTTGGAAAAGACCTCCAAGATCATCAAGTCCAACCCTTGGTCCAACTCCAGTCCCTTTACCAGATCATGGCACTCAGTGCCACGGCCAAGCTCAGTTGAAAAACCTCCAGGGATGGGGAATCCACCCCCTCTCTGGGCAGCCCATTCCAATGCCTGAGCACTCTCTCTGCAAAGAATTTTTTTCTGATCTCCAACTTCAATTTCCCCTGGCAGAGCTTGAGCCCATCGTGCCCCCTTGTCCTATTGCTGAGTGCCTGGGAGAAGAGACCAACCCCCAGCTGGCTATAACTTCCCTTCAGGAAAGATTAAATAGGTTAATATAGTTTTCAAGGATTACATGTATGTATTCATGTGCTTTGTCCTGAAAAAACAAAAGCTATGCTGAAGTGACTTTTATCTCTTATTGTAAAGCTGTAACTGAAGTGTAAAGCAGGTAAATCGTTGACAGGGACCCTGTTTACTTCTTCGTGCATAATTCCTTTCAAAAACCAACACAGGGATGCCTCAGATGTGCCATGTAAAGGGAATTTTTTTCACAGTACATCAACACTTCTATAGTCCTATTAAGCAGAAAAGTCAGTCTTTACAGGGGGGGAAAAAAAGTTTAAAAAAAAACACACCAGAAAAAGGTCTCAACCATCCCTGACACAAACACCTCTGCTGAGATTTAGCACGATTTCCATCAAAGATCAAGGCCTCATCAGCATGTCTGACACTGCTATATTACAAGGCAAAGGAATTCATTGCCCATTCAGTCTATGAGGTTCTGCAAGGCTGGAGAAAGAGTCAGCTGTCGGGCATGTCTTTCTATCTCCACCATTTAATGGATGGCACTCTATCTTGGCCAATGCCAGACCTTCCAGCTCTTACTGCGAGGAATGCAGGAAGCCTGGAGATCATAAATACTGAAACCAGTGGGGACAGACGCTGCCCCTCCTTTGGGATAAATGGAAAAAGCAACTGGGCCAGTGAGTGGAGCGTGGCAGATGCCACCAAAACAAAAAGCATGCCCATGTTTTGGCTGCGTGGGGGAAAGTCTGTTAGCACAGTAAGGGATAGCAGGTGTCTGGGAAATCAAAGACCCAGATAAATGAAGAAAGTAGCACAGACACAGGACAAGAGCCCCTGTCACTGGAAAAAGCCCAGCCCCATGCAAAGACACTGGGCTGAGCAGAGACTGCTGGGTTAAACTTGGAAGAGTAACTAACACAATTACCTCCTCTGATTTTTTAAACTCCTGTGTTCAGAGAAAAAGGGCTCTGGGCAGTGACAGATGGTCCCTTGTGAGTCTTGCTGTGTTGGTTTGAGGCTTTGAATGTGTCCAGCCAGCCCGTCTGTGCCACAGCCCTGCAGCAGTGGCATCAGCAGAAGGTGATCAAGGGCTAGCACTCACGGCCCAGAGATATCCCAGGTGGAGAATGCAGGCTCTTGACTTCAGCTGCCAGCAGAGTTGGGCTTGCACTAAAATGTTGGCCACCAGAGCAGCTACAGCCTGAGCCTGAGGGGAGACTCCGTGGTGGGACAAGCAGCTGGAGTTGGGCATGTTTTAAGCCAGTGCACAGCAAAGCACATCACAACAACGCAGCCTAAATCCTCAGCAATTCCCATACAAACAACTGTAACTGGGAAACAGGCATTAAAAATGCCTGTCTTCAAAATCCATCTATTTTCTTGGACAAAAGTATTGCTAGACAGAAGTTTGGGCAAGGGAAAATTAGAAAGGGCAGCAATACTGAGGATTCACCTTAACATGCATTAACATTGTCCAGGCACAGAGAAAAACAGAGGTCCAGAGAGGAAATAACTGTACTGCAGGAATTGCATTGCATCATACTATAGACATGAGAAGGAAACTAGAACAGCAGGGTCAGCTTCTTCTAGGATCTCCAGACAAACTTCTACACGGAGCTCCTGGAGCAAGTGAAGTCTATGTGGACTCACAGAGGTGAGTCTTGCTTTAAACCTGGAAGCCTTTGGACAATGTTATAAGAAAAACATTCCCCTTAATAGTTCCAATATCTAGGTGTTTAGCACTTATTTGAACCTGTCACTCCACATCCTACCCAAAGAGCATGCCACTAATCAGCATTCCTCCTGACAGGTTTATACCCTAATTGATAAAATTAGACTAAGTCCTATTGTGCCAAAAAGCAGTATAATTTAAATTTCTTCTATTTAAGCAGTTGATAACTCTCATGCAGAAAGTACCCTACTTGAGGTAGGCACATTACCTTTAATTTCCTACTTTTGTACTCTGATGAGTTTTTCTTGTGGATAAGCAGACTCACAGGTCTGTCCTGTTACCCTTCTTTCAGTCATCATCAGTCTGAAATTAGGCCCTTGAGTATCACAGTACTCAATACAGCATCTTTGTCTATGCCTGGTTATGCATAACCCCCAGCTACCTGCAGAACAGATCTAAAGTAGAACATACCAACACACACCTGTAATTGAAATTACAATAGTAGAAAACCAAATGGGAGCTGACAGTGCCCAATATCATAAAACAATAGAAACTATCTGAAATGCTACACTATCTCCCCATGAAGCACAGCAGAAGTGCTGCCTTTGACATGATGTGCTGGTTTGAAGGTGAACCAGCAGGGGAAATGAACTCACCACGAGAGAGATTATAAGTCAGAGCTAAAATTTAATAATAATATTACAATAACAACACTGACACACAAGGGAAATTGCTTTCAACTCACAAAACCCCAGCAGTATAACCCAGTGTCCTGGGGCACAAACCCAAGGGGGTTTGTTTGCCCTTGTGCTGAGACCCCTGTGGCTCCCCCAAGTCCAGAGCAAAAGGAAATGAAAAACCTGTTGGTGCAGGTGAGGGCTGTGGTCTGGGCGAGAGCGGGGATCTCCTCCTGTCGAGGTCCTGCTGCTGCTCTGGATCTGACGAGAGGTTCCCGAGGTCTTCTTACCCACCACTTATGTACCCTCAGGGAGCACCCAGTCCCTCCCCCTGGGCGGGGACTCACCCAATGGGTGATTAACTCTGGGAGCCAGGGGGTGTTGAACTGTTGATGGCCCATTGGTAGCTCCGCCCCCTCAGGCTGGGTGTGAAGATGCCAATGACTCCCTGGGCAGCTGCTGCTAATGGCCCATTGTCCTTGGAGAATGAATAGAGGGGGTAGAATACACAGCTTTGATCACCCCCACACAGGGTTAGCTGGTCCCTCCTGCTGAACTAGGACACATGAGCATGGGGCTTCTGACAAAGAGGACAAAGCTTGTGCTTTTCTGGTGACAAAGAGCTCTGTAAGCAAAACTTTGCTATGGCTCTTAGCTCGCCCAGACCAAAATTTGCACAGAAGCCAGGACTACCTGGTAAGAAATACATGATGTTGAGAAATGGCACTCCAGAAAACATGTCTCAGGGAGCACTGTAAAAAAATGCAGCCGTACACTCTGAATACTCAAATTAAATACAAAGGGGTATGTGAAGAAGTGCCCCAGATTTTAAATCTTCTCTCCTCCTTAACCATCTACTTGTAGTCTTGCCCATAGTAAGAACCAGCTGTTTTTCATATCACACACACTAAAAGCAACGTTAAAAAGAAGCTACCCAGCAGACCTCTCTGAAATAATTTTTACAGCCTCTGCTTGCATTTCAATATCATTTACTATGGTCTTAGTGCTGTGTGTTCATACAAGGTAATGTGACTAGACCAGACTGGAAAAGAGTGTTTTGATTTTTCAGCCCCTTAGAGAATAATAATTTTTTTTAAAAAAAGGTAAATAAAAATCAGTTTGCAGTTTGAGAAGACACAAAATTCCCAGGATGTTTTTTTTGTGGATGGGTGACTCTACAGGGATAGCACAGATAAGATGCTTTGCCATAGGATTCACATGTATACACACTCCACAAGCACATAAATATTCTCTGAGTAATGCTTTTCTAATCAAATCATTGTAGTACATACCTCAAGCACATATGGCTGTGATCACATACCTGGGGCATCAACCAAAGGATATGGTCTAAGCCTTCCAGAAGTCATACAATACAGAACCTTTAGCAGAAAAGACTGGAAATTGGTAGGAAATGCTCATTTTTCACTCTGCTAACTGAAACAGGCATGTCTTTTCTCAAAGGTATAGATAAAAATTAATTTAAAACTTATCTCACAAAACTGTAATTAAACACACTGTTGGACCTATGTCTCTTACTCTGCCTTAGAATCACCTCATTCAATTAGAAAAACAAAACAGATTTTTCGTTTTGGACTGTATCATAGATATGAAAACACCCACTTGGCTGGAACAGCTGATTTGCTGTGATTTATTGCTTTTTACTTATTCATATCTAGCTGATAACTTATCTAAATGAAATCTCTTCAAGACACTTGACACTAATGCCAGAAATCATGTGTTGCCATACATCTTAAAAATCTCTGTGAATATCAAGATTTCAACATTGACCCATGTCTGAAAAAGGATCATTCATCACCAAATTGTAAGTAGAGCTTCTGCCCATTCCCTGTCATGCAGCAGAGATTACCTATATTGCCATCTTTCATGAACCTGTGAGGAGTGGAGCCTGCAGATGATCACCCACTGCAAGTCCATGTGCTTTTAGGGAAACCAGTGGCCTGTGCTCACCCACAGCAGCCCAGGAGCTGCCCCTCCAGCTTCACCTGGCAGCCTGTCTGTGACTGCTCCCTTGAGAAAGCTGCCACGCCTCTGGAAGGAACACTGGGATCTTGATTTCAAGACCAGCCTGTGCCAGTGGGTGATGGCTATGCCAACAGGTCTCTGGGGAAGGACCAGAGGGAAAACTGCAAGGGGGATAAAATGCATGAAATGCTCGATTTATGATGAAAATAGCATAAGAGAGAAGAAAATTAGCAATCTCAGCACAAATTAAAGTCAAGAGGACAAAGGTGATGCAGGTTTGGCCACAGCAAAGGCCATGAAACTAAAGTTCTTGAGCCACACAGAATTCTTTTCTTGCCTTTCTGATGTTTATCAGCTCTTTTTTTAAGGTCTATGCATGCTAAGTGTGCACTACCCACTCATGCAGCATTTCCATCTTACCTCTCTAGTTGCTCTAATCATGCATTTCCTTATTAAGGCATTTTCTAATTTACATATTGCATTAACCAAGTATTTCAATTCATTTTCCTCCTCACTCGTCTCAGCTAAAAAAAGGAGAGCAAGGAAGAAAGGGAAAGAAACTGACCATGTTCAATACTGGTAATATTTAAACATGCTCTGCAAAGGCTTTTGAACTTCACACCTCCCAGAATTAGGGCAAATTTATTTCAATTTTACTGCTGCTACAGACTGGAAACAATTGCTCTAGAGGTGGGTTTATAGGGCATTGGGACACTTTCATCTGGATGGCTGTAAATATGTGGCTGGGAAATGCCTACATCCCCAGTAGCTCCCTGCAGCCTGGCTGCTGCAGTCTCTCCCTTTCAAAGCCCATCAGAGGCAGATGATTGATTCAGTTGCTACTCAGCATCAAGGAAAGGGGATCCTAAACCATGCAGCTTATCATTTTGAGCTTGCAAATCCACTAGAAATACCTTCCTTACCCTACCTCTTTTCACCAGCTCCACAATTTACTTTTTTTTTCTTTATAATGGCTTTTCCTTTTTATTTGCTGCCAACTGCTACTAGTGTTGCAGGACCTTAAATAAGCAGAGGACTTTGTCCCCTTGGCTCAGTTCAGTGGATCACTTCAACTGATGGCTGTTTAATTTATTTGGAAAAGCAGCAGCAACCACCCTGTCAGTCCAGGCAAAACCCCAGGGCAAAGGGTCCAGGTGGTGAGGAGGGGGGTGGTTGTTGGTGTGAGGGTATCTGTAACCAGAGCTGTCCCATGAAGCCCTTCCACATCCCCAAGTTCATGAAGCCCATCCACCAGTGCCTCAAACAACATAGGGGCAGGCTGCAAAGGGAGGACCAAGTGCAGAGCAGCAGCCACCGGCGGGCAGAAGAAGACAAAGCACTTGAGAGGTCCCAGCCAAAAATCCCTGGAACAGTGTGCTGGCACCTGCACAGGCAAAATGCTGCCTGCATCACTGTAGGTCTTATCCTGAGCTTACTGTACAGTGGTGACACACAGGCATGGAAGAAAGCTGAAAACCAGCAAAGTGCTCTTTTGTAATCTTGTTGCCTCTCTAAGGACACTTCACTCAAAGTGATAAGACAAGATCAGTGGTGAAGGTATTCATAACTGAAACCATACATCCATTATCTGTCTTTCAGTAATCCTTGCCATGGCTGTTTTGTTTCCTAATACCTTTGAAGAACTCAGAGCAATTTAAACTAAAGACATTATTTTAAGCAATTCCATGCTAAACATGTCTTTGCCATCAGTAGGAGCCTGCCTGACACCTCACAGCAGCTGGTAAAATGTTTGCTCCTGTTTACACTAACCATAAGATATATTGAATAGTGACTTAGTTAGGAAGATGAAAAAAGCTCCTAATTTTCAACTGACTACAGAACTGGATAGATTTATTTAATAAGCAGCTTACTTGGAAGATACAGGTCTCTCAAGAGTGTCATGCATGGTCCTGTGGTGCCACTTCAGTCACCTACCTCCTCCTTGGCCCTTGGTGCAAAAACCTTCCCAAATGATAAATGTTGACCCAACACAGATAAATTTAGGTACTTGATTGACTGCTCTTTACCACAGCATGACTGACAGCTTGCAAAAACCAGGGAGAGAATTAATGTGTTTAATAGTGCCACTATAATCACAATATATTTACATTTTTCTGACACATTAGTCAAACATTTATCACTTCTTAAAATGTAGCTATGATACTTTGTCTAAACTGTCATGAGTCACAATGTAATTACATGGTAATCACATGGCAATTAATTTATATGATATTCATTTGAAACAGAGAAGAATTAGGCCTGTGATAGCATGCAAAATTAACAGGCACACCAGACAAGCAATGGAAATCAAGCCACTGGGAAAAAAATGGCAGTAGGAAAATAAATGTCAAAATCAATGTTTAAACAAATTGCTCCAAGCTTTAGGGAAAAGCTATGAGACTAAACCATCCAAATTTTGTCTTTCTAAATTTCCTTCTGAAACAACCTCTCAAAAGTTTTCTTTTTTGACTTCAGTTTAACCCCTTCCATTAATCATAAAGGATCATTTTAATCTTCCTATTACATACATTGTAACAGTTTCCAAACTGAACTACATAAGGAAAACAAACACATGTGCAGTCAACACGCTAATGTAACAGACCCATGTGCTTTCCTGTGTCCTGTTTCAGGATTTCAGGTCTCCAGACTGCTGTTATAACCCACAACAACAGATGATATGACATGGTGCACATCAGTGATGCTCAAGTGCTAACAGAAAATCAGTGGCAATACCACTCTCTCCTTGCTTCAGAGACCTCCAGCCCTGCAATCTCTTTTTCTAATTTATTAGATAACTCCAGGTCAAATCCCACTGCCTTGGACACTGAACTCTGGTCACCATTCTGAACTCTGTGGTGATGGGAAACTCTGAGAGGAACGAGGCCAGAAGGAGCCAAAGATGGTTCAGGCACGATTATAATATTGACTCTGTCCAAAAGGCAGAAGTAGGATGACAGATGATGAGGGAGCAAAAGAGAGAAGCTAGAAGAACAAAGAGGACTCACCACAGATGAAGTTTGGAACGTAGTAAAGGCTTTGGACAGCAATATTTTAACAGCAACAGGGGGTAAATAGTGAAAATTTGAAACTATTTCACAGTGAAGAAAATTAAGATGCTGTATGTGGCAAATTATTCCATTTACAGCTTCCTTTTAAAAAGTCATACTAATTAATGACTTCAGCTAATCTCATTCTTATTCACAAGACAACCTGTATTTATTTTGCAAAGAAAAATTCTAAATGGAATAGCCTATTGAGGTCTTCCTAACTCATCTTCAGCAGTTATCTTGGGAAACAGCACTGTAGTCATATTTAATATATGCACTGTGTACAGCAACTTTGATGAAAAGGGGAATAAAATTATACAATTATTGCATTAATTATACATTATACATTTTTGTTCAGTGGCCCTTAGTGTTTTTCAGAATAGCTGGGTCACCTGGAGGAAAACAGCACTGTAAAGCTTTTTCATTAACACTGCAAGCAGCTGGTAAGAACAGTTACTTGAAAATAAATGCCATGGAGTAGGTGAGGTGGGGTACAGGGATCCCACAATGTCATCTTCCCAGCAATCTCCTTATCCTGTGTTGGTCGGCGTCGTGGGAAATACTCTGAAACCCAGACCCATTCTGACCCCTCACCTTGGGATGGTCTTGAAACACGTCTGGAACTGTTCCTTTTTGTACAGCAGTTTAAGTCAACCTGACAAAGTGGTGCTATAATTTCCCCATTCCACTTATCCTCACCTGCTCTCATCCAGTCACAGTATCTGGCACAGGAGTTCCCACACACTGGGAAATAGGAAGCACCACATTTGGTGGCCCCCTTCACTAAGGAGCTCTCTGTCCACCTGAGACAACCTCATCCTGCAGAAACGTGTTCTTTCTCTGCCACTGCAGGTCAGGGAGCATAAAATCCCAAACTACAGGAACCATGTGCTGACATGGGGTCAGAAAGCCCAAGGGTGCAGCCACCATGGCAAATACAGTGCCAGGAATTGTCCCTACTGCTCCTGGTCCCCAAGTCCAGTAGCCAGCCAGCCACCACTGGGATGACCTTGACAAAATCACCAAATGAGTCAATCTGAAGAAACAAACCCATTTTGAGGAAAGAGCAGAGGAACGATGGCTGGTATTGACCTGAAAGTCTTCAACCACAACCAGCACCAGAAGATGGTGGAGGTGACAGCAGATGCCATGTAGGAGGGAACACTAATATTCAGGGGAACCTGTGAAAAAGTTTTAAGCTGGGGGGGTCACAGCTGCTTGAGGCCTTTCACATATGCTGACTTACAACTTCCTGGTACCTCATTTGCACACATGAAATGGGGCACAAAATGACTCTGGGCATCCACCAGCAGAGATCAGAGGCCATCTCCTTCAGCCCACAGATGACAAATGACACTCGACAGCATCCCATCAATTCTTATACATCACACTTCTTTGCCAGCTGTCACACTATGTAACCCCTCTCAAGCTTCTGAAGTACAGAAAAGAAATAAGAATTTCAAGCTCCTGATCTCATTTACTAGTGGCTTTTCTATTTGTGTGGGGTACATTCACCAAGGCTTAGGCAAATAATGAAAAAAAAAAAATTACCTAATTAATTCTCTGATTGACTTAAAAAATGCTCTCCAAACACAAAGGAAAATGGAATCATAAATCATGTACTCCTCCACTGATGGAAACAGTTTTGAATGAACTTGTACATGTCTTGCAGTGTTTGCAGAGACAGCTTGAGTACATCCACAGGTACTGCACCTGCCAGGAACCACCAATCTGAGCTTTGGTGTGCTGTTACTCCCTCTGAGGCAATGCCTAGTGTTTTAGGAGCAAGCCTCCTGGCCCAGAGACATGAGACAGTTGTACCTTGCATCCATCAACCTCCATGCATGTGCATGTTTAATTGTGCCAAGTCCGTGTTTACAGGTGGACAGAGAAAGGCTTCAAGTGGTTTGGCCTTTCCTAAAATCTGAAGTCCCATCTGGTTCAACCTCAAACACAGATTACTCCTGCACCCAGGCACGAGCTGGTACCCTTGCACAGCACCACACATGCACCTGTTACCCTAGAACAGGTCTCCCCAATAACTGAAGCCTTCTCCAGGCTCTGCAGCAGATACATCCTCCACTTCTTGGCACATGTCTGAGGCAGCTGAGCTCACAAGAAAGGCTTCAGCTGAATTTTGTATTTGTTTCTTGCTGCTCTCCTTGCCTGCAGAGCCAGCCTCTGGGAAGCATACAGGCAGCCCTCACAGCATTCCTGTGTGAGGTGCATAGTGAACAGGCTGGGCAACGTGTCAGCAAATAAATTATTTATCATATTATTGAGCATCTTTAGCTGGGACGATCAATATGAAGAAATCCTCAAGCACAATGAAATGCTTAACAAGGCAAAATCCTTGGATCCACCAGAGCAGTACATCAGTTTTTGCAAGGACTGAATCCTTCTCTGGCATTTGGGGGATTTCAGGTTGGAAATAAATGATGAGCTTTTCCACCTCCTGTGCTTTCTGCCACCTTTCCTGCATGGGTGACCTAACAGTATCAGTTCAGCCTTGCAAGGGCCCAGTGCACCCCACGCCTTCTGCCTGCAGGCTCATCTAGCAAAGCAACACTCAGCTCCCAGCTCCTTCTCAGCTCTCTGAGAGAAAACACACAGCCCTCTGGAAGCAAAACCAAAGTACTGTGTTTCCTAAATTTTCTGGAGAAGTACTCACAATGGATACATGTATGCATGTAACATATATAGAAACCCCCTAACACTGCTGACTACTCTGGCACAGCTCCACAGCCATCCTGGCTGCCTGTGGGCCAGAGGACAAGCATTTCCAAGACTTACCACAAGTACATTTATCTTGCTCCTGCTTTATACAATCAAGTAAGTTTTCACAGATGACACTTGATGGAAAACACCTTAATGAACTATAAATTCTGCCATCTCTCCTATGCCTGCTCCAGGCTCCAGTTAAATACTGCAAAGAAGAACTATTTGTACATAAATAAATTATACATCTAGGGATAAAACTAGTCAAAGTGGGAGATCAGATCCAGTTCAATTACTGCCTCCATGACAGTAATGAGAAAAATACTCTACCATGACCTATTGTAAATCCAAGAGAAAAGGCTCCAGCAGGGATTGAGCAATTCCTGGGCTAATTGTACATAATTAAACAATGTAACAGCACCATTTACAATAATTTCAATGAAGTTCAATGATACACACATTTACTAATCCTATTACAACATCTGTGATCTTCATTATGTTTCATTTATTGTGTTTCTTATAGAGGCAAGAGCTCTTTTCAGTACAACAAAATCTGACCTGCATTTTTATGAATAACTTAATTTCATCAAATTTTAATCCAGCAAAGAGAAGGCAGATTTGATAAAATGCCATGAAAAAAATCCATCCTTATTAGGCTGGAGAAAGTTTTCAAAGAATGACTGCATCAGCACAGGAGAGAAAAAAGATCAATTTTTGGTTGGCAAAAGTGAACTGAATATTAATCATGAATGTGGCAAATACCTCCACCTGGGAAGGGGAAGGAAAGACACACTTGAAAAAGAGTCGAGGTGCTCATTGCTTTGTAGATTACCAGAATGCATTATTTAAAACAGATTATGAACTCCGAGTTGAACAAAAATTTCAGTTGCTGCAAAGTAATACTTTGCATGATTTTTGATTTGATGGGGAAAATAAAAAGATTTCTCACTTAGGTCAACCCCAATTGACTCTTCTAATTCTTTTCCAGTTCAGCCACCAAGCAGAAATGTCAAATATTTCTGACTCTGGATTTTACAGAAGTTTGCTTCCTTGGGCACAGATCCTCCCTTCCCACGCCACACACCCAGGTGACTATTAGGTCTCTCATTTATAAAACATGATCAATTACCTTTTTTCCCCTCTTGCAAAACCTTTATCATCTCCAGCAGGACAGGTACTTATGAAACCTCCTTTCAATGCCACAAAGGATCACTCTACTCCAGCTTAACAAGACAATCACATCACTAAGATGCCACGAAGCCAGGAGCAGCAGTGCTCACACTCATCTCTCCAGCACCTTTTTCCCCCAAGGTGCTGGTCTGGGCTGGGTATCACCTCGGTTTGGCTTCAGTGACAACTTCTAGCTAACAGCTCTGACAGGGGGCAGTCCCCTGAGGCTCTGGCATGTGCATAAAGAGCTCAGGTTTCAAGTTAAAATGGAATAATTCACTTCACTTGTAGCAGGGGAACAGGATTCCCCTGTTCACCGTAATACCTGGCTGCTGCAGAGTGTCTGTATTTCAGAAGGCACCAGCAGTCCTCAGAGGAGCTAAAGGAAAACAGCCACGTGGTTTCAATTTGCTGTTGCTCCAGTGGGTAAGTTTTAGAGGTCTCTTGAAGAAGACTTTAAAAATAAAAAATATAAGGTGAAAATCCTTGAGTGAAAGCAAGAGGAAGGGATTTAGGAATCTTAGAGGCAAGGATGATTACGTGTGGGAGAATACACATCAGATGACAAACGGAGGACAGGAAACAAACTGACTGTTAAGACTGTTACAACTGAAGTTTGGTTCAAGTTCATTGTGTTTATTGTACCATTTCATGTTATAAAAGTTCTGTGTACCCCTCTCCCTTTTTTCCCTCATAGCCTTTTTCCTGTTTGTCCTCCAGGTTTTCTTCTTCCCCCTATACCCTCTTCCTGCCTTTGCCCTGATCCCTAGATTCCCACTGGTTAGCTTTCCCACCTTTGCCCAGGACCCTGTTTTCCCCTTGGCCTTTAGCAACCATTGTCCATTGGCTATTTAGTTTCCCTGGTTATACACTCCACCCCTGCTTTTACCCAATTGCATTAAAGTTTCAGAACCTTCCCCCTTTATAAACCTGAGTTTCCCTTAATAAATTGCTTTTGGTGCCTTTGTGGGCAGAGTGTGCTGGAGGTCTTTTTGTTCTCATTTCTCCCTCGGTCAACGGCCATCAATTATGCACTTCCTTATTTTTCTAGGATGAAACTCTGCCAGGCACCTGGAACAGGAGAAGGAGCAGAGATCTTAACATAAGGTGAAACAGCTGTGTGCTAAAGGAGAATAGGTAGCTGGGTGACAGAACAGGATGAGGAGACCTGGATTTCTGCCTCTAAAAAGGCTTTCCAGACCTCAGTCACAAGCAGGAGCAAAGCTGCCTGTTAGGCATGGTCAGGCATGAGGTTTGCTGGGCTTGCTTGGAGAAAGGTCTCTGACCATCACTGCATGCAATCCACAGAGTGAACCAGGAAATGCTCTTTGGCAGAGAACGAATGGGTTTCACACTAACAGCTCCAGTGTAAGGGATTGTGGCTTGTCCCCTCTTGTGTTTAGGGAAACAGCATGTACACCCTGGCTGTCCTACTTATTCTTCTCACCAGCCTTGTTCCACAGCTTGCCTGGTTGTCTCTCTTTGAAGGCAAACCTCTGGGGAAGTATATCAGGAGCAAATCACAATCAGTCTTCATGAAAAATAATAATAAAGCAAAAAAGCAAGACTGCCCATAAGAGCTGGCAGCTTTGCTTCCCATGGTTGCCTCTATCAGCTGCACCCGTGCAGCTCTTCCACTCACTCTCATCTTGCAAACCTAATCAGAAAAAGTGAGAAGGCATCAAAGATGAGGAAAGAGAACCTGAAGTTCAAAAGAAATAAGCAATGAATCTGAAATTTGAAGAACAGCGGGTTTTTATCCTTGATAGGATTGTTCCAAGCAGCATGGGCTTGTAAAAGTCTAATCACTTCCCATCTGGCTCATCAATCACATGAGAGAACCAGCCCCTCACACAACAGAGTGAGTCTCAAATTGGCTCCCACCAATAATGCAAGATAGCAGAGAAGGACAATCCCTTCAGAGGATTGTTTAATAAATCATGTCTAGACAGGGAACACGTGAGAAATAGAAAAGATTCCTCGGAAGACCATGGCCATTCACTCCCTTCCAGCTTATGTTACTGATACCTGCTTACTGCGACCACTGCTCTGGAGGGGATTTCCATATTTTGATTCTTGTTATTCAACATCATCCAAAATTAAACATGAAACTTTAAATATTTCAAAACAAGTGAAGGTAGTCACTGAAGCTGATGGAAAATGCATGCTGACACTATTCCTGCTGTGTGTGCTTGCCTGGCTGCAAAAATGCCAGAAAGACACTCTTTCTACTCCTCTATTTTCAGCAGTTGCTGACATTTTACTGTAATTTATTCTCATTTTTTCCCTCTTCTTCTTAAAAATAACAACAACACTACTGTCCTAATAATAAACAGAGTGCTCTGACGTTTGAAAGACCTTTCAGCAGAGGACTGTTCTGTCAGCAAAGGGTGCCTAAGGTTGGCAAGCTTCTTGCAAACCATTTACTGTATAAAACCCAACTGGCTGCTCACCATGTTATGCTCAGCACTACACATCACCCTTTGGGCTCTTAATAAGATTTTCTTTCAGTTGCCTTTCCTTTCAATGCAGGGGCCCAACTGTCAGCTACCAGCAAAATCCCATTCTAGCCCCTACGTGGTGTGTTTCTCTATGGCTTCCTCCTCCACTTTTATCTGTCAGAAACGCTAAAGACTCCCACAAGCCACAAAGTGTTCATGACATTCATGGCTTTTAGATCCTGGGTTTCAAAGAACCACTGAAGGTTATGTTGATTAAGCCCAAAGACATATTTCTAGAAAGCTGTAGCTTAAAGAAAAAAGGTGTTTTGCTGTCACAGTGATCAGCCAAAACTGTTACTGAACCAGAGCATATGGGAGAGGAAAGCCATCAGAGAAACGTGTGATGTTCCACGCTGCTGAGATTTGCTCTCTCCAGCAGAGATCAGAGGCAGTGAGAAAGAAGAAGAGGCATTTAACTCAATTAAAAAAACAAACAAATACAAAAAAAAAGCCTTGTATTGAGCGAGATGATGGCTGATTACCTGCCAGTTAAGTGAGAACTAAGAAAAATCATTGCCTCTTAAAAGTGGTATCAGACAAGAGCCCGTTTTGTTTTGTGGGAGCACCAAAGGGGCACTCTGAGATGCCTCTGGAGGATGCAGCTGAAGATGTTTATTTAAGGAAACAAGAGAAGCCTTTACTGGGAGCTTTCCTGAAAGCCAAGATGAAGGCTGCCTCGTTTTACCTCTGAGAAGTCCCTGCTAGCTGCACACAACAGGATTCATCCTTCTGGCAAATTAACATCCATTGGATGCTGCTTGCAGCAGATCTAATAAACATTTGCATCTGCTACGGATTCATGCCATGATACAGCATTAACATCTCATGGGAGAAAAAAAATTAAAAATTGCTTAAGGAGCTGTCAGGTTTGGGCTTCTCGCAGTTGCAGGGATAGTTACAGTCAGCAGACATGGTAAAACCTCCAGCTGCTTCACCTAAAAAAAAATTAGCCCTTATTATACATAAAAAAATGTCATTTCATTCCGGAGGTCAGAGTTACAACCCACCACCAGGTACAGCAGTTCAGCAAGAGCTTTAACCAACAACTAAAACTTTAAAAGGGGCAAAAGAAAAACCAGGACTACACCTCACAATCAGAAGGCACATTTGGAGAAAGGTGACCTTTTATGGGAGGAGCTGAGTTGCAGAAACACAACCAAAATTATTTCATTTTAAACTAAAATCTCAGGGAGTCGGTGAACTCTATTCAAAGTCATTTAAATAAATAGGATTTATTAGCTGGCTACAGGCTTAGTCAGTTCCATGTTTGTGCACATATGCAGGTTTTACCTTGTTTGGAACACTTTTCTTTCAGTGCTGATATTTGCAAATTTGCATTGTTAGGCCAATCAAGCTGAGGGCAGCAGCCCCAGGAATAGTGAGTGCTTTACTGTCTCTTGCAAACAGCTGCTCTGCACCTCCCATCAGGGGCTGTAAAAACCACCCTTACAGTGTTCCCCTCTTCCTCCACTCTGCCTAAAGAGAGACAGAAAACTTCCTAACACAGCTAGCTCCAAATGTTGCCTGAAAAATCCTTTTTTCAGAAAATAAACATACCAGCAGGTAGTTCACTCCTCTCTCAAGCAAGGTGCAATGGGGAACTTCCCAAGGATAACTGGCACGTGACACCTGCATCGCTGCAATCCATCAGGGGAAAAACACACTTATCCATTACCTCTTCTATTAAATAAAACCAGCACATTTTGGTCAAACACCACACTTGCAAAGCAAAGCAAAACAGTATTTCAACAGTTTACCAGAGTTTGCTTTGTGAATGCTTGCAGCCAGCTCTATTTAGCCCAGAACTGCTCAGCCATACATCCACTGACACAAGCTGAACTGATCCCAAAGCAAGAAATGGCAGGACTACTGTGAAAGATGCAAACATATCAATGATGGTATGGATTTACATGTGCTGGACCTCCTCTGCCCAAGGAAATGCTGGCTTGCCTACTAGGAACACCTACAGCTATGCCACAATTTCATGATTTGGGATTTTTCTGTGTTATTAGTATGTTCTGGGCACGAGCCAGCTGAGCATGCACACCAGATCAGCTTGCAAGGTGAGGGGTCTTCACTGCAAATGAAGCAAAATATCTCCATTTCAATTGCAAGTAGTAGAGAAATTTTTGCTCAAAAGGCCAGTAATATCAAAGGAAACCCTTGCTTTGTAATGACTGGATCTCCTCGCACACAATATGGAGTGGGTCCTGACAGGCTTTATCAAGATGTATTTTGACTTTATATTTGAGCACTTTGAGTGATTTTGGTGTCCTCAAACCAGGGACACTTACAGGCAGTGTGAGAAATAAATGCCCTTTTAAGCACCGTTTACTCTTATATATGCATTGTTCTTGTAAAATTATTCATTTGTATCCTAATGAAATGAGCACGACTCCCTCCAGGAAAGAATGAATGCTCAGTCCCCTGTGATGGGTATTTATGTGCAGGGACAGAGGGTCTGTAATGGAAGATCTATCACTAGCACCTGAACCCATTTTATCTTCATTTCACATGATACAAGTGAACTGAGTGTTGTTTTGGGATATAATTGATCTATAGCTGAAACAAATCAGCTTTGCAGCTAAGTGAGGAGATAAAGCAGTGGATAATCTGTAGTTTAAAACCAGCTGTTCTGCTGGGATCAAATTATTGCTTTGTCACAGAAATGATGAACTGACAAGGGAGCGTGTTTCAGCACCCGCCGTCATTACTGGGCATCGCTGCCACAACCTCCGGCCTCTGCCAGGCACTAGAGCTGAGTGTGACAGCACAGCTGTGAGCAGCTCACCATTCCCAAACTGATGGACCTCACCTGGCCTCAATTCCAAATATCAGCATTTTCAGGAAACAAACAGGCAGAGGAAGCAAGGAATGAGGACACCCAGCACAGGGCAAACAGGTGTGACTGCAACCAATGCCAGCAAAACATTGTAGGTTTAAGCTGTGCAGCTGCCTTTGCTTTCGACTGTAGTTTTAGTGCAGCCAAGTATTTGCAAATACTTCCCTCTCTTTTCTCTGCCTGCATATTGCTGACAATTACTGAGAACTAAAATTCACCTCATCTCTTTCTGCAGTGCCTCTCCATAGGGATTTGAGCAATGGCTGGTTTTAGTAAGTTTTCTTATTTTAGGCAAGGTATAATGTGCTCATGAAAACATCACACAAATGTGACAGGCATGCAGGGAGGACACAGGTTTGCAGTTGCCTTTTCTATTTCCTTAATCATCTTCTGAGCTTTCAACTTACAAGAGCCTTTTCCAAATAATCTGAAGACAACTGAGGTTGCACAGCAGATGAAACACAAACATGGGTAACCCATCTACAGAGTGCACTTCCTTTCTTCTTCCTTTTACCTAAAAGTTCATCAGACTCTGAAGAAATTAAAGGCAGTATTTCAAAACTGACAGCAATCTGTAAGACCTATTAGGACAGATTTTTCATACCCATACAACATAAGTCAGCTCATTACAACAGATGTATTTTCTGCTAGTTGATCACTTGGCAGGTCTGAAAGGAATCCAGTACATCTTCTGCTTCTGAAGAGGTTACTTCACAGTTTTGCAGAGACAGCCATTAATTCCCTGATATTCAGTACAGATTTTGCTTTCTTAGGCCTTCAGTCTGCATCACACTTTTGAAAGATGAACTGTCATTATTCTTCCTGATATGTATTGCACAGGTTGTTGTTTTTGTTTTGTAGAATTTAAGAAAAGGATATTGCATATCTCAAGCTCCCCTGTTTGGAGGCATCAATACACCCACAGATAGCCACAGGAGCTGGTGGGTTTCCTTGTTATTGCTAGAAATAGAATTGGGGTGTTGCTGAAGCCAAAGGGTAAGGAAAAGAAAAAGGGGGGAGGGAGTGGTTGAGTCTTACAACTGTTGGGTACTTAAAAAGTGGTTTCAACCTGTTTTTCACACCTTTGGAGGGGAAGGGGGTCTTGGGCAAGGTCAATGGAACGGGCCAGAATGTGAGTCTCTCAGTAGTAGCCAATAGGAATGGAGACAGGGACCTTCCCAGCTGGGAAAAGCTATAAAAAGACCTCTTTCTTACTGGTGTGTGTCTGTCTCCTGGGCCAGAGGGACACACCTGATTCAGCTGTACTCATTAAATAAAAGTTTAGTTTTGCTTTGACGACTTTGCCCTCCCTAAGTTTTATTGGTAAGTGTGGGCATTTCTCACATTAATGTTTTACAGGTTGTACCCTGCAGCAAGATACAGATGCTTCCACCATCAACATCATTATCCAGAATTATAGACCAATTTATTGGTATATATATAACATTGTACAGGCTTTTTGCTGGAACTTAAGGATCTGAATCAGTCCCAAAACATCAGAAGTCAAACTAAGTGTCAACATCAAGGCCTGACCATTATTCAAAGTCTTGGCTCACTCGGCTATGTCCCTCTCCCTTTCACCATGTTCAAACAGAATTGCATTTACTTTGAGGGTCTCATCCCCACCTTGTGCTCACTAAGATTGTTTTCTTTAAGTGTGAGCATAAACTCTGTTAAAAAATGCATTTCTGGTATAACCTCTCTCTCCAGTGAGCAACATTAAGCTATCAATGTTATGTTTTCTGTGCAAAACTGCAGGTTTGTCAAAATCAGCATGGTATTTCTACATCACCTTTTGACATTTTTAAGTTTACTGTATTCAGACATTACCTCAAAGCAGATTCTTCCTCTCTGTTGTATGACTAATGACCTCCAAAATGGGAAAAGAACACTGTGTGCTATTGAATACACCACACAGACACTATTACCCTTTTACTTAACTTCAAACATGAGTACCAGTTGATGAGACCAGTTGTACCTAACCACCTGTGGAAATACTGCCTTGAACTAGATCCTCATGCTTGACTCTTTTACCAAAACCTTCCAATTCCACCTTTCCATGATGATGTTTGACACCAGGTACATCTCACCTGAGCAGTCAGTAGCACCTGACTCCATACCCTGTAGGGTTCAGCACTCAGACAGCACTGTACAGCAACAGGCACTGCATGTTGTTAGTGGATATACACCTGCTGGCTGCTCACTGGGTTGGGCAAACCCACCCTCAGTCCCAGAAAGACACATCTTCTACCACTTGCTGGCCAGCTTCAGTCTCATTGGTTCCTGGGACCAGCCCCATACGAGAAGCGGCTTTTGCCAACATACACCCTTGAAACCCTCCCTTGACAGGTTATTCTTGAGCAGATGGTCAGCAAGGCCAACTTCTCCCCTGTCCCAGCCTTCCCAGGCACCTCCACAGGATGCTTGTGTGACATGTGGGGTGTAATTAGGGGCCAGTGCTGTTAGCAGTTTTGGGGTGGGAGTTGCTGATGCTGAATGCTGCAATCTGCACAATCGTGCTGACATTTCTGAACTGTAAAAGCCCTCCTGCAGGCATCTGTAGAAGAAACCTTTAAAATTGATTCAGTTTAGCACAAAAAACTGTTGGCTAAGTCTCCATTCACCTCTCTGCTCCTCCACCCCTTGACACAGATTACAGCAAAAGACTTTGCTTTCCTTTTCATATGGATTTTAACAGCAATTCAAGACTATTGATCCAGGACTTTGAGTCAGTGTATTACAATGCAGGATTATTTAGCTCTCTCACAGTCAGTTTGTCTAATTTAATTTTATTCCATAGTGAAGTGGGATTGGACAGAGGAACGGCTAAAGGAAAAATTGGCAACATACTGTCTAAATGCTCAGGAAAACAGAAAAATGTTGCTGAAAGTGTAACACACTTCCACTTGGCACAGGCTACTATCTCACAATTATGTATGTTGCTATATCCCTCTCTACACCTCATCTCTGCCTCCCACCTTCAATCTCTGTTCCACCCAAGGATTTGAGAGTGGACAAAAAGGAGCATAAATAAGACTTAGTGACATCCCAGCAAAACTTGTCAGTGAACAGTGTGGAATTTATGCCATCTCCTGGGTATAAGGTTAAGTCTTGAGACCTCATTGCACTCACCATTTATACCACATAACCTTTCTTTCTATGGCTGGAAGAAATCTACCCATTTGCTTTACAACCTAACAAATGTTTTCATAATTTACAAGCATTTGCCACTACATCTTTTCTTCTGTTGGTTAGTTTAACTTTACTCCATTGTTTATTTTTCTCCAGCTTCAATTAGACCAGCATTTCTGATGGCATCAGTAGGGGAGAGGTTTACATTTACAAAAGTAAGATCATTAACAACATAAGGTGGTTGAAAGAGAGAGTATAATTGGTTTCACTGGCCTAGAGGAAGATCAGCTTCGAAGGGAAACAACACCTAATTAAGAAAGTTTGCACTGTTTTGTTTTTAATAATGTCCTCCACTCCACCACCAGTGTTTTTATAGCACTCATTACCTCAACTTCTGGGTTCCAGGTTAGCCAAACATATTTTGCAGACACATAGGCATCAGCCCCCTTCATGGACAGACAAAAGGAAGGGTCTGATGAGGCACTAAACAAATGGAAAAGAAACTAATTGATAGTCTGCATTTAATTTAAAAAAAAAGAAAAACCCAAAACAAAACAAAAACACACACACACAAAAAAAGAAAAAACAAAAACAAACACAAAACAAACAAAAACAAACAAATGAAAAACAAACAAAAAACAAAAAACCAACCAAACCAAAACCCCAAAGCCTAGTCAGAGACATAAATCCAAACAGTTGCTTTTGTTCATGTTTAATGTTTGACTCCTGATGTGTATTTTCCTTGAGGGCTAAGATTCAGGGTGCCAGGACCAGTTGGAAAGCAAAACCAGTTTATCAGACACTTGTTTGGCCATCCATAGGCAAAGGCAGATCATCCAATGGACAAGTGAGGTGAGAAAGTAAACAAACTTCTACAGAAAGGACTTCATTCGACAAGCCTATGAGGTTTACAGTGAAGACATTTTATTACACACAGCACACAGTTTATATAGGGTTAAAGCTACATTCTGTTGGCTAAATTGAGCCTCACACCATCAGGCCACAACTTTTAATTGGTTAAAATCCCTATCTCACAAGTCCAATGTTTATATGAACTCATCCTAGATGTTTTCAGCTGCACCACTGGAGTCTTGTATGAAAGTCGAAGTGTTCTCATGAGAAACTACTGGGGAGTCGTTGAGAACTCCCAGGGAGTGATTTCTCCCCTAATGATCAACAGCAGGTGTGTCCTTGCTGCTTCTTAGCTGATATCTGCTCCAGTCTCATGCAGTTCATGCAGGCTGGATTGCTCATATGCCCATTTTCTGAAAGAAACCCCTCAACAAGGTGACAGTGCTGGTCCAGGAGGTACTCTGGACCAACACAGTACAGTGCAGGGAAGGAAGTTTTCCTGCAGCTCAAAGATCCCCAAAGATACTGCCCAAGGAGTAAGAAAGATACTGCCCAGGGAGTTCATAAGCACACAGTGATCATGAAGGAAAGTGCAGGAGTCAGCACATACCCCCAAATACAACCCCTTACAGCAAGCTCCTAGGAAGAGAACAAGATCCATGTTAGAGAGGAGGAGGAGGAGAAAGGTCTGTCTCTCTGACTATCAGTGATACAACAGGATCCGAGCACAGGAATGCAAATGTTTCACAGACTTCTGAACGGTTCAAACCAAGAGTGCCCAGACCTCTCCATGACATTCCCAAGGTGACAGCAGACTTTGCCAGCTCCTCCAAATGCTTTCCCCCTACCAGTAACATTCTCCACATGCCACCCAGGATGAACTGCTGTCAGTCTGCACCTATTCAGCATGCTACCTCTGCCAAAACTGGGAAATATTCCACCTGGAGCAGCAATCCCTACATCCCAAGTACATTTTTTGTAATAGAGCCTCTAGCACCTCATAATCTCCCAGCCAGGGGGCTGGGAAGGTGGTAGAAACAATGTAGAATAGCAAACATCACTTGCTGCCATGGCTGGTACTCCATCATAAGCAGGACCACTCCCACGCCATGCATCCCATGCTCACCTGGGCATCCCTGCAGAACCCAAAAACTGCCAGACAAACACATGAGGTTGGAGCAGGACCAGTGAGAAGAACAGGCTTCCTACTCACATCACAAAGAGGACCCTAGGCACGGAGAAGTCACCCCATGTCACCTCCCCAGTGCCCTGCCTAGGCAAGGGCAGCTACTCTGCAACCATAAAAATGGGATAGCAAGTGAAAAGGATATTACTGATCTCGAGCATGTGCCTGGGTCTGGGTAACTCTGAATAATTTAAGTCAGGGTTCTTTTATCTCTCTCCTGCTCCAGACTCGCTACCACCGCCTTGCACATGAATCAGACAGACTTCCCAGGCAGCTGGAGGTGGGCTGTCTCCCATACAGTAGAAGCTGAAAGGGAAATGCTACAAGACAATTAAAAGAGACTCCTGAATTTCAGATCTTGATCTCTCACCTCCATGTGTAAAACAGGTGAAAGATGTCCCCCCTAACCCCAGGAGACACAAAGACTGTGGGGGAGCTGGGGAAGATCTTGGCCACTGCCAACCCAGAGAAGGGGGAAAACAAATCCCATGTGGGGATCCATCCCCATGTTCAGCCAGAGCTCTGGCAGGGGAGCCTCTCAGAATGTCCCATTCATGTGCAAGGGAGTGCTGTTCAGTGCTGACTGACACCACCTACTTGCCACTCCATGCAGATGACAGCATGTGTTTTATGCAGCAAATCAATCACAAGGATATAGTCACAAGGGAACATAGTCACCAGTGCCCCAGTGGCTTCAGCTGCACTCACAAGAGCAGCCCAGTGGGATGTGAGGAGCAGCCCAGTGCCATCCCAGGGTATCCTGGAAAAGGGCATCCTCTGCAGCCCTCCTCCATGACAACCTTCCCAAAAAATAGCTTCCTGGGTAGTCACACAACACACAGCTGGGACAGACACAAATGGTCACTGCATCAAACAGGAGCCTGCACTTCCACAGCACCCAACTCTCCTCCTAAACACAAGTGGTTTTTTCAAACTGTATCTTTCATGTGAAGCCACCAAAATAATTTCTAAATTAATGAGACAATAGCTAATGTACATTATATTTGGTTACATCTTGGCAAATCCAGCTGGAGGACTAATTGTATATTAATTCTCTTCTGTGTTTGTTTTGCAGCAGCTACAATGTAATTCAAGCAAAAGAGTACTGCTTGCAGAATCTTTCAGTTCATCTCAGTTGAAAGCAAAGCTCAACTTCGCTGCAGAGCTGATCTGAGCTGCTTGTTGGTATGGCATTGCTGGTAGGGAAAAGAGAAGGGAAACAGGTTGTGCAAGTAGGCTTTTCTATTTATTTTAAGGAGAGGAGGTCAGTGTTGTGCAAGAAGAGAACAGAGCCTTGTAGACCAGTTATTCCATGTATTGCAAAGCTCGGGACAGCTATAAATATAAAAGAATAGGGCTGGCAGGAGCATAAAATCAGAGTCAAAAACCTGGCTGTCGGGAACTAGTGAAAACATTGGCTGCTGGAGAGAAAAGCTGGTGGGCTGTAAACATCAAAAAAGGCTCTGCAAGAGCCAAACAGGAATAGCTGAGTGGTGAGAGGGACTGTCACATCAGGGCAAGGGGGGCATGGGAGGTGGAAGAGGGCTCAGGGTCATCCCTCGATGCTCTGCAGCTCCGCCGAGGTCGGGTGCGAGGGTCAGGGCACAGGGGCAGCACAGCAGGGTAGTGATCAGCCACACATCTGTGCCCCCAGGTAAGGAGGAACAAGGAAGAAATCTTGGCATAAAGGCAAGGAGGAGGCAGATGGGAGGCTGGAGCCTGCACAGGCAGCTTCTCATAGAATCATAAAACTGTTTAGGTTGGAAAAGACCTTTAAGATCATCAAGTCTAACCACAAACCCAGATTTTTGTGGGGAAGGAAGGGGAGATATGAACAGGGTGCCTATGCTGAGGCCTCAGCAGATGCAGGAAGTGACCAGTCAATGCCCTCTATCAGCAAAAGATGGGTTGAAAAGGAGGCTTTAGCATCAAGAAAGAAAGGCACAGGGGCCTCTAAGGGCAGTCTGTGGAGCTACAAGGACATACCTCCATTACAGACACCTGACTGTGACAGCACAGGAAAGCAGACACTGCAGAAAGGCGAGGTGATCTGTCAGTGTAACACGAGGGAAATAAGCAGCTGAAGCACAAAACAATGTAACACCTCTAAAGACATTTAAGTCAGAAAGTTCTACATGGCTTTACCTGTTAGCTGGGAGGCCCTAGCAGTGGTGAGATTGGGATGGAGCTGAGTAATGCTGTGACAGGGACTACGTGGAGTGTGGTATTTGCCAGTATGAAAGGGATGAGGGCAATAGGAACACCAATTGCTGCAACAGCACCTGGCACTCAGCTACTCACTGAGGCTGCAGCATTTCTCTTCTGAGCACAGGACAGGCCTAGAAAACCATGCAAATCTGTGCCATTCCTCACCTCAGCAATCCTAACTTCCTAGCCATTCTGAGACCAGTTTACACAACTGTAACTATTTTAAGCTGTTATTTCTACAGAAGCAATGGGAAATGGCAGAAAAAGTCATGCTCCTGGAGGACAACTGTATCACACATGCTTTTTGCAGTTTGCTCCCATTCCACCCCCCAAGTTTGTGATCTGTCTCACAATAAACTCGGCTCAGGTTCCCCCAGCACAGCTGGCAGTTGATCACAGCCTGTGTGAAACATTTTGTCCACACCAGAAGCCTGGCCTGGCATGTCACTGTGTTCATTGCTGTGTGCAGAGGATGCTCTACCCAGGTTCACACAGCAGGTTGGAGATGTCCTCTTTTCACACAGATTTGTGTAGCGTGCAGAGGCCTGACCCTCACACCACTGCTGGGACACCATCCAGCTCTTCATGCTTTGTTTTCTAACAGGTAAGGTCCTGGGAGGGTAATTACAAATAGGTACACACATGTACTTGATTTCCAGTTCTGTACTTACCTGGAGGCCACTTTGCCTCTTGCCAGCCAAGAACAAAACACACACTGGCAAATGATGCAACAAATGCTACAAAGCAGCTTTGCCCAGTGAACCCCGAAATCCCTGTGCTGGGGTAGGGCCAGACTGCAGTGCTTTCCTGGAACTGTTGGGGAAAATTCCCCTCCATGGAGACACAGTCACCCCACAGCCTGTCCTTCTGGGAACTTCTGACAGGCACAACATTCCAAATCTCATTTCCTTCTGCTAAGCTGGGACCCTATTGAAGCTTGTCAGCTGGGCATTAAGATACCATTTTGCTGCAGAAGGGGATGTAGAGCTGTGCTCCCAGGCCTTTGGGAGCCACACACATCATTACAGTGACCTGCCAAGTGAACTAGAAAAGGCAATACCCTCCCGTCTCTGCGCTCCCCTTCCCCACTTGCCTGTTCAGACTTCAGACTGTCTTTGTGCCAACATCGTCATGCAGCTCTGCCACCAGAGCTGTTAAAAGGGTCTGATTAGCCCTATTTTGCTATAAAAGACCAAAAAGCCTGAAAAAAATACGTTTGGTTTTTATTTTTTTTAACCAGAAGCAGTTCTGAATGCCATGGGGCCAGGTGGCATTCTTTGTAACCAGCTCTTGTTGTGGCTGCTCTGGCAGTTCTCCCCCTCTCAGAGGGGTCTGTCTCACCAAAACTTCCTCCAAGGATATAACACAATACAATCAGAAGCAAAAATATCCTCCAAAACACCAAATCCCATCTGCCACAGAATCTAAAAATGTGACTGTAAAGAAAGTGCTAAGTTTGGGCTGGTGCAGGTCCTCACTGAGCACAGGGTTATGAGTGCTGACAGAGGGAAGATGGGGCTCTACACCTCTGCAGTAACTGCAGCAGCTGTAAAGCTGCCCACCACAAATGCCAGCCTGGTAAATGGCAGGCAAGCACCTGCCATGGTAGCTGTGGCTGGGGGTGCACAAGTAGCACTGAGGCAAATGAAAAAAGAGTTTATAAAGCAGTGCTAGATCATTTTCGAAGGCTGTTAATTGTGGTTAGAAATAAGTTTCATAATCATTTGGGACAGTTATGGCAGGGAACAGCATAGAACTTTGGTCATGTCTTCAAAAACAAATAATCTGGATTGGTTAGATAAAATCCAGGCACAAGAAGACAATTTACTGACTGTGAATTGCTAAAAGCCAGGGGATTAGTCAAAGATAACTCTCATTCAGCAAATGTATTTAAGAGAATAGGAGTGCTTGCAGAAGATTTTTTTGTGATACACTAATTGTGTGTTTTATTTCAAAAATTGAATACGGAGACGTTATTATGAAGTAAGAACTGCCCACAATACAAAGTCAGCTTTGCCAAGTGAAACTAAAATAGGTTCCCACTTCTGAAACCAGTCACTTGCAATATGAACCAGTGCACAAGCTGAGCTTATCTCAAGATTTTTTTCTAAAGTCCAAAGCAGAGAAGTAAATCTCGGCTCTAGCTTTGCTGAGACTCAGGACATGCACCAGCTCAATCAGCTTACCTCGTGTCATGGTGCAAATCCTGGTGCAAAAGCCTGGCCCATGCAATTAGTTGGAGGATGCTGGTGGGTTGGGAGCAGTGAGAGATTGAGCCTGACCCCTTCCCACTGTCACTGCTGACTTGCTGAGTAAGCCTGGACACACGACAGGGACAAGGGACCTCTAAGGGCCTCTTTTCTACCCAATTACTTGTCCTGCCCGGTTCAATCATGCTCTTAGAAACAGCAAGTGCCTTTCCCTAGTGCAGCACCTATGCCAGTAGAGAGCCTACCTTGGCCACAACAGGCAGGTGGGACTCCAGCAGCCATGTGCTGCATTAACCTAAGCATCATTTCATTGTCAAAAGCTGGCAGAGGTAGGACTTCAGAGGCTGAATAACCCCCTTGAACATTTTCTGTGGGTAGGTTAATCCTCAAATAAATGACAAAGACAGACAGCTATCAGCCCACAGTCACAAACATCTTGCCTTACCCAACACTTAAGCTTAGACAAAATTTTTCCACTGCACTTTCTGCTAAGTGCTCCTTTCCTCTGCCATGACTCCCACTGCAGCCACACTTCAGGGAAGCACTGAGGAGCAAGAACAGAGCTGACTGAGCTAGAGGGCAGCACATGCTGAGCACAAGTTCATATTGCAATTGCTCACCCCTGTTTTGGCCACTCACAGGCAAGTAATCCATCAGAAACTAAACTAAAATAAATTAAATTAACACAGAAGATTTGTACTCCTGTTCTGCACACATACAAGAACACCAGGAAAAAACCCACTGGTATGTGCAACCCCTTCTTACAGAAATAAAGCTCCTCACAATCTCAAAGCCATGCACTGGCTTTCAGGCCTGGAAGTTTAAGGAGCTGAGCACTTCATTCAGGTGACAGACAGCCCCTTTTAGTCTTAATCAGCAGATATCCATAGAGCTAACTCATAGACATAAAGAAAATCTACTTAGGGAATAAATGTCTAAATAAACATGAGCGATGCAGTACTGATCTTTTACTGTTCCTCTGCAGGGTAAATAAAATCATGGGTTCTTTTCAGTTCAATTCATTTATGCTATTTGTTTATTGCTGCATTATAAAAAGGCTCAGCATGCCCTCGCTGGGTCTTCCCTCTGTTCCAAAGTGAGAGGCTGCCCAGCTAAGCTGAGTGCTAAGGAGAAGGCAGGTGAGCACAGAGAGCCATGGTACTCATCAGCTGGGCAGACAGATAACCAAGGATGCTCCAAGACCTACCTGAAGTCCTGTTTGTGGAGGAAGAGTATAATTACTGCAACAGAGACTAAAAACCTGGAGCAGGCCAAAGAAGCATCATCTTGCATGACAAGTTCACCTATTTAAGCCTGAGAGAGACAATCACCCTTTCTCCGAGTTATCTCCAATCTGCCACTTTCATTTGTGCATCAAAACCATTCTCAATATGATAAAACCAGCAATACTGCCTAACTAATGAATGTCAAATCATCAGCGTAAATGGGACAACATTTTTTTATTTATTTGCCTCCCAAAGAACATGTTCTACTCTCTTTGGTTTTCTACTTGAATCACTACAATTTATCATATTAACTAGACTTTCAGTGTGCTGAATTTTGTTTCAAGTTCTGCTTTTTTGCTGAGACATCTGTGAGAGGGCAAATGCAGGTAAGAGAAGCAATAAAACTAATAAAAAAGCAATAGTAGCTGTCACCAAAAAGCACAAGTGACTGAACCACCTTCATTTACTACCCATGGCCCCTCTTTCTTGTTCTCATTTGCTGACTTTACTGCACTCTTTCCACCAATATTTTACACTGCTTAGGGCAGCTCTCCACAAGGAACGTTAATTCCCTAATTTCCAAATAATTTGCTTTTCCAGCAGGCAGTGTAACAAAGAAGGGAAGCCAAAGTGGAAGAACTGCCTGGGATGAAATTGAGCCATGCACAGTCTCCCAGTCAGGGGTTCCAGCAGGCATCTGAAACTGCAGCAACGCCTGAATCAGGGCAGAGACCCTGCCCTCGCAGGAGGCATCTATCTGACACCTGTCTAGTGCAGTGGGAAACGTTGGTCCAGCTGCACCTATTTCAGAGCACAAGCATTTGTGTTTTCCCCCACCTGTCACAACTGTGAAATATATAGATAGCATTTACTTCCTAGGCATTCGTCGCTCAAATTAACAAGCAACCTGTTAGTCTGAGTGCAATTAGCACCCTAAACTTTACTCCAGACATATCTGGTAGCTGAATTTTGCTTGCAGATCTCTTAGCAGCCTGGTATACACTTAGAGTAAAAATAGGCCAACATATAGAGTGGCAACGCTGTGAAATCCCCAACAAAATTCATGTGAAGAAAAGCTAAACATACTGCTGGGAACTTGGTTTTGCCTTTCTTAGACCCCATAGTGAAGTTTACATTTTTACAAACTGGAATTAAGCACTTGGTTCACCCGAGACCCAGCAAACTGAATGACTGAGTGTAACACAACCTGCTGGGGCTGACTCCCACTGCCTCTTCCTGCTACCAGATTTAAACTCCACCACTCCCACTGTGTGGTTTTCAGCAAAATGCCACTTACATACAGACACACATCTTGAAACATGACATCAGCATTTTACAGGAGTACAGGTGAGTGATAGCATGAAATGCCACTTACATACAGACACACATCTTGAAACATGACATCAGCATTTTACAGAAGTACAGGTGAGTGATAGCATGAAATGCCACTTACATACAGACACACATCTTGAAACATGACATCAGCATTTTACAGAAGTACAGGTGAGTGATAGCATGAAATATGAGCGGTGTAAAGCCTTATCTGTGTCATGGCTTAGCTTCTTCAATCAGAGGGTACAATCAGCACAGACTGCAACCACACTGCTGTAAGCTGCCTCGTCTACTGTGGCACTAAGACCTACACACCAGTTCTTCCATGTTACAGCCACACTGCATGCAGCATCCTCAGGTGCCTACCCAGATCACTTCTTTACCAGGATTTTCTTCAAGCATTATTAGCTTTGAAATGCCAAGTAACGATGGGCTTAAATTCTTTTAATTTAGCATTCACCTCTCTCTCCTTCTGGTTGGAGGTACAGTAACAGGGAACGTACAAACTACACTGAATGTTCCTTCATAAACCCAAAAGTATGATATTTACTCAAAATTTTATGTAAAGAGGACTGAGGGAGTGTGCAACACAGGCTCCACATTGGCAGGACAGCCACTGAGATTTCCCAAGGATGCTGAAGACTTAATTAGGCTCATGACTCCAGGTCTTGTATATGAAAAGGATTTCATACTCATTCAGCAACCACTTTTTTTTGTTTTTCTTAAATGCTCCACAAACATAGCCCAGAGTTACCTTAGTCAGTCAATTAGTCCACATCTAGCATTTTCTTAGGATTAGCTTCTCCAAGCCTCTGGTGCTTACCTGCATGATTCTCTGACCTTCCCAAGCCCTACCTCACCTGTTCTACACCTGCTGGCAACACACAGAGAGACCTGCAAGGTGTCACCTTTCTGCATAGTGTCATGGCTTTCTCCCCCAACTCCTGGATAAATCTAAATGACTCATACTCAGAGCACCTGTCACAGCAACCACATTGCTCCTGTTGTCTGTACATACCTGACATTTTATCATCCCCCTCATATCACACTGGACCTGGCGAAAAACTCACCTGCCCCTCTCCAGCCCAGCACCCATAGTGGCTCCACTAAACACAGAAGAGAGACAGAAGGAAAAGAGAAGTTTGCTTACCCTCAGGAAGGAGAGGTCTCGGTTGTGCTCAATGCTGGTGATCTCCAGGTTGCCCATAACTACCTCACAGTTTTCATAGTACTTGCGCAGAGCTCGATACTGCTGCTCCAGGTCAGAGAGGGAGCTCAGCTTATTCTCAGTGCCAGCACACACTGCAAGAAACCACAGGACAAACAATCAGGATGAGTGTGGAAGAGGGGCACAGAAACAGAGAAGGAAATCAAGTTTGTATACATCAATACAGTCAACTGAAACAAGAAACCCAGCACAAATTACTTGAATATTAGCAGTAGAGACGGGAAGGTACAAATAGGATCTGTGATCATTTCAGCAATTTAAACACATCTCACCAAAAGGGGTGAAGTGCAGGAATTTACCACCAAATGCAGAAAAGCTGAAAACACAGAAATGTAGGAAAAATGCCAAACCAGTTGGCCTCAGCACCTAAAGGGCCCAACTCAGGCCTCAACAGATCCCTCCACTTCCTGCCAATGACAGAATCAGACACTGGACAGAGATACTCCAATCACAGTTTGAAAGATTTAAGGCTGGAGAGACCTGGGCATTCAAGCAGATATGGATAATTCACCTTTTTCCCTACCATGAACAGTGTGTTGGACAAGCCAAGAGCAACCTGATCAGAAGATTTATACCCAACATTGTTTTCTCCATCACTTTAAGACCCCAGCTCTTCCCAGCTTTATGCAATTAATAACAACTAGGAGAAAGACAACAGTGAAAAACACATTGTGTTTCCATGAGTCACAGGCTGAACATACACCAAAGACATGTCAGATAAGTACAGAAACACCACCTTAATACATTTTCCAAAGGATGCCCTTTAACATTACACTATTCTGTTCTGCATTTTGAAGCTGAGTTCAAAGCCACCACAGAATCTCAGCTCAGCCTATTAGCCTGTCATGCATCACACTGTGACCAAATAAACGAGGGAAAGAAACAGAAGCAGCATTTTCAAACAGCAGCTTTTTACACAGCACTCAGCCTGCCAGGTCAGCAATGCTGCCTAAATGGTCAAGCGTGGGGCTGGGCTGGTTTGGGGGCTTTTGCATGCACTTGCTTTTTCTCTTAATTGACAGCTTGTGGGTTGTCCTTATCTGTGAGTAAATTAATATACCCAAACTCTTGAAATGGGCATTGTATCATGCAAAACAGGAGCCTGACCAGATTAGCATTTCTGGAGCCATTCCCACTCCTGGATCAGATCAGTACAAACAAAACTCTCCATGACTGAAGGCATAATCAGTAAAATTGACTAAAATATGCACTTTTGAATGATACAGGTACTTTTTCTAAATATCAAAAGTAATTAGGTTTTGGAGCACTACTATTATTGACTGATTGTTTACTACATCCCCTGATCCCCCCCCCCCTTTTTTTTAATAGAAACGGGAACAATTCTAATCTCTGTTCCCACTATGGTCTCTCTGCTGCAGAGTAATCTGCTCTTGTGCAAGGGCAAAGGGGCAGAAAACACAGGAACTACTCCAAGTTTTCTCCCAAGAAAACTCCCTCTGCCCTAAAAATTGCAGCAGAAATCGGTTCCTGCTGAATCCTAACTCCTCACTGGGGAGGGTGAACAGGGGCTGGTTTCATTGCAAGTTGTTCACAGGACAAAGGCTTGATCAGATCATTTTTGGGTTCTGAGTTTCCAGTGGCTAAAGAGCATAGACCAAAGTTGAACAGGCACTGCAAAGATGACTTCTTCAAATACACATTTTGTCTACTTACCAAAGGAAATGCTGTAATATTACTGTATTTCCTTCTGTGATTGGGTAATAGTAAAATGGGAAAAGTTCTCACTAAATTTAAACCCTTGGAATATTTGTCATATGTTCATTATAATGTGCTGCAGAAAAATAAAACTTCTTGGTTCGTTCAGGTTTTTAAATAACACCTCATTTGCTTAATGTAAACCCCAAACATTCCCATTCTGATCTTTTTCTGGTAAAACCTTACTACTTAAACTATACTTAAATAAGAGTTTATGTATAATATGTTTAGTAACCATTTTGATGGAAACACATAGCTCTGTTAGACTGGAAACACCTGGAAGGATTAACCACTGCTACTAGGAGACAGCACATCTTTCTTTTGCAAATATGAAGTCCTGTCCTAGCTCATATTTAGAGGTTTATTCAGAACAACCTCAAGACCTGTCCTACAAGCATGCCTACCCTTCAGGGAGACACACACCTGGCCCTGACAGGACGTCTAAAAATGCTCTACCTGATTACAAAATGGGTTTGTTTGCTTCTTTCTTAAACACAGCAGCATCTATAATAACAAGACTTACCTTGTTTCCAGGCAAATAAGTATTATTCTGTCTTAAGGCTCCTAAGGATTAATAAATAATTTCTGTTCCATTTTCCAATCAGTGCTAAGGATCAACACAGCTCAGAAAACAATTCCAGCAGCTCAGCTAATAAAGCTTTACTCTGCAACACTGATACTGCGTGTTGCACACCCATTAAACGTCTCCTGAAAGCTAATGCAGCCATTTGTTTGCTGGGAGGAGGCAGAACACCTGGGGCCGGCTCTTGCAAGAGGATTCAGCAGGGGTGAAACCAACCCAGATGTCAACTGGGACTACGAATTTTCTCCAGCTAAGATTAAGTTTGTACAACCAAACCACTGTAATAACTACTCCCAGCTTTTGATTTTGCTATGGAAATCAATTCTTTTGCATAAATAAAACCTTTAAAGAAAATTTAGAATCGATCACATTGATCTTTTAAATTTTTCTCATAGTAATTCCAGCACTTAAAGTCTGTCGCAAAAAAAACAAACAATCCTCTCCAGTCCTCTGTTACACAGAACATCTCATTGTTCCAGCTCACACCTGGGCCTTTCCTACCTGCCTGATATGTGGCAAAAAGTCTGGGCAAACCAGCTCCTCCCTCCCTGCTCTGCCAGAAAATTTTGGAAACCAGAGGAAATCACTGCCCAGGGTCAATTTTCCCAAACCACTGCATGATCTGGACTGGCTTTTGCAGCTCTGTGATGACCAGAATGGTCATTTCCTCTCAACAACAACAACAAAAATTGGTTACAGATTGCCTCAAATTAAGTCACATACCAAAAGTGATTATCCTGCATCAGCTGGGGAGTGTTGAAGTCCACAATTTTTTCCATCAGTACCCAACCAGCAGAGCAGTTGATGCAGACACAGCAGTCAGAGCAGAAGAGAGCCCTGAGCAGCAGAATAGCTGAAGTCCCAAAACAAATGTGGGTAAAACCATGGATCATTAATAATCCATTATTACAATAAGTCATCAATTTCTCTGTGTTTCAGCATTACAACATATACTTTTGATGCACCTAATAGCTATGCCACATTTAAAATACAAAAGAGGAAGCTATGAAAGCATTTAAGAAAAGCAGGTTAGATCGTTTGTCACTAGCAGGGTGAAGGGCTAGGGCAGAACCTCACGTCCTTCACAGGGAGTTCTTTAAAACAAAGAGATCAGATATGCTCTTGGCACGTTTTTTAAGGCAAATAACTAACAGGGTTAAAAAGCACTCCTGCCATGATGGAGAAATGCTGCTGCTGTGGACACAGAGGTGCTTCTGCCTGCCCACAGATGCCAGGGAGACAATCCTGGAAGAGGCACAGGCCAGAAAACAGGCTGTGAAATGGTAGTTAACACGTTTTATGCCCTATTTCGAGCCACATGAGGCAATTCCCGGCCGCTCCATGGCAGAAATAATTGTTCTAGGTCTGATTTGCCAAGGTAGTTAAGAAGCTCTAAATTAACCCCAAACAAAGTGGGAGCTGAGCAGGGGTCACACAGGCTTCCCATCCCTCTGTCCCTGAGCTCAATGCAAAACACAAACATCCTCCTGGCTCATCTCTTAAAACAGCAAGAGGCATCTATGTGTTGTAGCAGCTCTTTAAAATTAAGTGCCAAAATAATATATATTCGTAGGGATGTTCCAGCTGTACATGGGCATAAACACAAGCACAACAAAATGCAATCCCTTGTCGTGCCATGCAAAACCACGACAATCTGTATTTCATAAACTCTCTTCAAAGCATTCTGTCGTATACTGTTAGACATACTATTTTATACAGCCCCAGAAACGGATGAGCAGCAGGAAAATAAAGGTTGTGTGCTTTAACTGTTCCTGCAGCACAACCCTTCCTGGTTAGTAAAAAATATTTATTCCCTGACTCTAACGGAGGACAACGAGTAGCAGCTTAAGATTTGCCTCCAGCTTGCAGCTTTTCCCACTGTTGAGCATCTCTGCCAAGCCTGTGGCCCCTTCTCACCTACACCCCAAACACGGGCAATTTTGGATGGCACAGGGGCAAAGCACTGCTTGGTCATCACAGAAGTGGGTTTCAGGCATTACTCACACATTCACACTTCATGTTCACTTGTTTACTTATTACCAGATACAAAAAGCAACAGAATTTCAGCTCCTAATGGCCCCAATTACAGCAGTAATAATCATCTGTATCGAATTGATGTTTTTCATCAATATTCATGTATGACTTGGAAATTAATTTCCCATTGACTTTTTTTCATGAAAAAAGCCAAATCATTCGGATGCTCACTCAAAGGCAGCAAATAATGGAGACATTTTAACATGTCTGTTACCTTCTGCTTTTTAGCCCATTATTTTGCTATGCTCTGTTGATGATAAATCTATACATGAAATTAAGAAATCACACTTGACTCCATTGAGTTCTGTTTCTTGCAATACTAATGGAGTTTATAACTCTCCCAGCTCAACAGAGAAACTAACTTTTGAGAAGAGATCAACTTCTTTAATTTCTTATTCAACTCCTCTCTGGATCTGCCTGCATTTGGAGTTACTCCAGGGGAGTGAATTCCATTATCCCCACCATGGTCACCCTCTCCAGAAATAACGGTGTCTCACTCCTCTCCCAAAGCACATTCAGAGAAGCAGTGATGAGGCATTCTCATCACCAATTCCAGTATCAAGCACCTGAATATTTCCCTTCATTCATAAAATATTATTATCTCTTTGGCAATGATACAGAAGGCAACACATTTGCCCTGCACTGGTTTTCACCTGCACGCAGTACAACCTCCCTTTGTCAGTCACTCTGTCAAGTGGGCCAAAAACACAAAAGGAGGCTTAAACTCTTGGACTCATGGCTTTCATGAGAGTGTTTATGAAGGGAGAATCACATTTTCATCCCCAAAAGGACAATCCCAACAACAATAAGCATCTCTTTCTAACACATTCTTTTGCCATACTTCCCACTTATTTACTTAATTAGCTGTTTTTACAGACAGCGCCGTCATCAGGGCTTCTTGAAAGGTAGCTGAGAGAACTGTTTATTAATAATTGCAAACACTCATGTAATTTGTTAAGACCCCCAGATGGGGAGGAGTACTCCAGCCCCTCAAGGAACAACTAATTAAGAGCAACACCACAGCAATCCCCATTCATTTCTTTATGCTCTATGCTCTCAGCAACAGCCTAGGCAACCTGTCACTCATGTACACACATAGAAGGGGTAAACACACTTTTAATCCTTTCATTATTATTATAAAGCTCTCCTTGAATGAGCTGCCAAAGCCCTGAATTTTCCTGTAATTAGGCATGTCCTAATGAAGCAAGGGCCACCTGCACTTACAGTCTTGCAGATGTTTCCCATGAGAGGGCAAAACACTCCTTGAGATCACCAGCCCTTTTCTTGTAAACTCAGAGGTTTTAAATAGTGTTTTAAAACTGGGGGCTTTCTTTCCCTAGGTGGGAGACTGTAACGAAGGACAGCATAATTTTCTCTGTTCTGCCAATTAAAAGCTCAGCTGGCACAAGCATTTTCCTTCCTTGAGGTCTGCTCTATGCTAGAAAATTACCATCCCATTTGAATTCAGCTGCATGCAATAAATCCGACTGCCGTGAACCCCTCCTGGACAGCCACACGTCCAGGAGTGCTCAGCATGGCCATGCAGTCACTCTTCAGTCCGTCAGGGTGTCATTGGATGAGGTGACAAAATACAGGGTGACCCATGGTAGCTGTCAGCCACACCACCATCGTTTTAATCCCTTCTACCTGCGTGCAAAATTCCAAATGGCCCAGAAACACTACTCTGGTAGTGCTATTATAGAATCGTAGAATGGTTTGTGTTGGAAGGGATCTTAAAAATCAACTAAGTTCCAACCCCCTGCCATGGGCAGGGACACCTTCCACTAGACCAGGTTGCTCCAAGCCCCATCCAACCTGGCCCTGAACACTTGGAGGGATGGGGCAGCCACAACTTCTCTGAGCAAATTGTTCCAGTGCCTCAATACCCTCACAGTGAAAAATTTCTTCCTAACATCTTAGCTGTAATATTATTTATTTTGATTTCCAAGTTAAGCTCTCCATAACTGCTAAATCAAGTCAAATAAAAAAATTAACTGATTTTTTCATCCCAACTTTCATCTGCAATACTAGGAGGACACTAAAACAGTTCAATAGCCTTCCTTCTCCACAGTGATGCCGAAAGGGTTTTTGTTCTGATTTTCACATTTTGTAGATTTTAGGAACACAGTAGTTGTAGATTTTTAGAGGGTTAATATTTCTAACAGTTTAAGTTTAATGCCTTTCTATCACTACCCCTGTCCCAGAACAGGGAGCTCACATTCCTTTAGTTAATTAATCTTGTTTAGACTCCTTTCCAAGGTAGAGCTGAAGGATATCAGAAGGCCCACAGAATGAAACATAAACACAGGTCAGAGTGACCCAAAAGCCAGAACTGGATGAGCTCCAAGAGACCTTTGTGTGCCTGAGGAAGAAGAGCTGATGAAGACAGAGGGTCCTGACGACCCCAGACCCAATTCCAGGGGGTTGGACCAGGGGTGGGACTGGGGCTGGACTGAGAAATGTGTAAAGCAATGATTGGAGGGATCTTATTATAAAAGCCATGGAAACAAGAACTGGGACACATGGATGTCATCCTGTATTCCTGTGGGCTGTAGGCCCTGTGATATTAAAGGACCTTTACTTTTTATCTTACCCTACACTAACGTGGCTCGAAGTCCTGGTTTTGGGGGGAAGGGTCATTCACAGCATCAACAGCATGAAGAAGCAGCCCCTGGGTTAACAGCACCAGGAACCAAAGCATTAATTCCCTGAAATTTGGGCATTAAACTCTCAAATATCATTTCATATACCATTGTAAAAGCTTCCCAGCACTTTCAGAAAAGGTAGCACACAGGGATGTGTTATCACAGTGGACCCACCTCCAACAGAGACTGATCATATGCTACCTACAGATGGAAGCTCATTGCCAATTTTATGAACAAGAACACAGATAAGCATAGTAAAGACTGACAGTGATTGTAACTTCATCAAGAAGGATAAACTATGTGTGGTAACACCTTCCTGAGCTGGTGACACCCTGTCCTTGCACCAAACTCCAAAATGTCTTTGGTGGACGCCTACACAGCATATTTGACTGATAGACCTTCCTGTTCATACCAACCAAAAAATGGCATCAAAATATTGGCTAGATTTACACACCAACACTCCAAGGATAATGGCCTGTGCTGGCCATGCCAAGCATCATAAGTAGCTTGTTTTATGTCAGTACTTCCAGCATTGTTCCTCTTTTAGTTTTGTGACATATATTTTATGATGCAGCAATTGGAAAGGAAAAAAAAGGGAAAAATATTCTGCAGAAGTACAGCTACCACTAAAAAAAGGCAGAAATTAATATAAAAAGTTTTACCAATGGCTCTCCCTCCTCGGGGCTTTGTACTGAATTTGTTTCTTCGTGTACTTCTTCTTCCCTTTTTCTCCCTAACTCTTCACAGACACACAGAAACACTTCCTTTCCTCATTTCATTCTATTTTGAGGATAAATAGTTGCTTCTTAACTATAATGTAGGTAGTGGACTTGACAAGCAATTAAAGCAAACAATTTCCACTCATCTAACTTTGCCAAATTAGTCATCTACCATCTGCTCCATCATCTGGCTCTCCTTGAGGTCTTGCTGTGAATCTGGAAGTGCTCATTCTGACAAGGAGGCAGCAGATCAGCCTCCAAGCTGGCGGGGAACCCAAGGGATGGAGGTGACACAGGTGTGACACGTGGCACTGCTGCTGACTGCCATCCCCATCAGGCTAGCTTTGAGGAGGTGCTGGTGGCTCCAGTGGTCATGGTGGCAACTTGCCAGCACTCAAGTGGAGACCAAAAAAACAAAACAAAAAACCCCCAAACAAACAAACAAAAAACCACAAAACAAAAACAAAAAAAACACAAACAAACAAAAAAAAACAACAAAAAACCCCAACAAAACATTTAAAATTGAAAGATTTCTTTTATGGCCACTTACACAGCTTGGCAGCTTAGGAAGAGTGTGGGGTTTTCCACTGGATGCAAAAAATAACTTACTTTACTGAAATACCTTCAGCATTGCTAAGTTACTTGCTATCAAAATACATAACCTTAACAAGCAATTAAGAGACATTATCCAAGGCAGACTTTTGAGTGGTCTCTGCTTCCAGTACCTGGCTTAGTTCAGGTAAGGCCACATTTTGAGGCAATAAACATTTTTTCAAATAGCTCTGAAATACAATGCTGGTCTCCTCTGCCCTCCAGTTTCTGAGCACTCGTAGGACCTTTTCCTTTTACCAGGCTTCCAATCTGGGCTCTTTACTGGGTGTTGCAGTATGATCAAAATATCACTGGCACCCCTTTTCCAACTGACCTATGCTTCCTCCCCAAGGAAATGAAACACCACTCCAGAGTGCAAATTAGTCCATACAAATATTGCTGTTGCTCTGAAACATCACACAGAGGAATTGTTCTCCCTGTTGCTGCTGAAGATATTTAGAGACCAACTATTCCTGCAGAAATCGGTGACTTCAGTGCGGCACCCAAAATTAATCTAACTCTTGACGCCAAGAACCGAACTCCTTCCCTCTACAGCACCAAAGTACAGACCATTCCCAGTGCCTTCAAAGACTAACAAATTCACAGATAAATGATTGTGAGTAAAAAAAGGCCGTGTGTTCTTGGGCAGCTAAACACAGAGCCCAAGTTCAAGGCCCAAGAGTGTACAAATACTGCTCTCTCCACTTTCCAGCCCTCATTCTTCCCAAGTCCTGCTCCATTGCAGCAGCAATGCAGCCTGTTGCCCCCCATCACTGCATCACAGTGTATCCTGGCTCCCTAGCAGGGCAAAGGGGCTGAGAACTCAAAAGGTCTCAGCAGCAAGAAGGATTTGGGTTTCTTTTCCACCGCCAGGGAAGGAGGATAGGGAAAATGATGGAGCATAGATCACAAGCACCAGGGCAACACATTCACAGGTAGCAGCAGGGGAAGCACAGGGGAGCCAGGCACTTCAACTGGGTTTTTGTACACATGCATTCAACAAAAAACAATTTGGTGAGGGATGCCAGTAACATCTGCTGGGATGCTGGCCCAAAATCATTTCCCACCTCGAAAACCTGGGGCTTTGGCTGGGGACATGAAGGGCTCTTTCCCTCAGGCAGTGCTTTCCCAGAGGCCCAGGGCTGCTCAGCTTACACGGAGTACTGCCACGGTGCTGCAGTGGTGGCCGTTCTCCCCAGCAGCTCCTGCTGCTCCACCGGGACTCACACAGCTCCATGACAGCCCTGGGCCTTCACCTGCCTGCCTTTCTTTCTGCTTTCTCCTTTCCCAGAGGGCCCCTGAATACCACAAGCATTCATTCAACTTATATGCATTTTAATTAACATTGTACAAACACAGGGAGCTTGTGTGTGCACAAGGGAGCACGTTCATTCAGCTTCTGCCTGATTCCTAGCCCAAGAAATCCAGCGGGAGAGCTGGCAGCCGCTGCGATGGGAATGGGATTGCAGTCCTCACTGCCTGCACAGTATTTAAAATACACTTGGCAAGAGGCTCACAAGCCCTCAGATCCTCCTTACTATCATTTAAGCATCATTTATGTAAAAGATGCAGCTCAGAGAGTGTAGGTGGGACAGGTGCTTTTATATCTGCTAATGTGACTGTGGGTAATTAGTCACCACTAAAGCACACAACCCAAGTTACAGCATAAGCACAAGCCACTTGTGACATTTAAAAGGTATTTCCCCAAGATCTCCCACAGAAATCTCTCTTGCATTACATTAGCAATTATCACATAACCCAAATATCACCCAGTAAAATGACTAAAATAACTATGAAATTTAAACACCTAAAGAAAAGGACTGCTTTGGTGAGAACAACCTCCCCAGATTTTGACAACCTGACAAGACAAAACTGCAGGGGGGCCTAAACAAAAAGCTCCTGGAAAAACACTTGGGAGTTAAAGAAAACCAGCATCTTACTGGGAGCATCTGACATGGTCATGCTGAGGCTTGGGTGCCCCCATTGCCAGGCAAGAACAGACCCAACATTTCGGAGCTGCTTTGCCCAAGTGCTTCAGGGAGACTGTGCAATGCAAGAGAACGTGATGGCAGAAATACCCTATTTTAGCCAATATGCACAGGTCTATTAAGTTAAGACTGCATACAGTTTATTTTTTATTGATGAAAGCAACAGGCTCTCAAGCAACACGATAACCTCGCCAAGTAGGTGTAAAAATCCAGCTCGTGTGAGACAGCTGAAATGGTAATTTTTGAAACTTTGAAGTACTGCAGATGAGGAGAATGGCATTGCAGTTGGAGAGAGAGGCAGGGGCTGTGCTGAGGCTGTCCGGTCCTGCAGGTGGACACCTCAACTTGTCTGGAGCCAAAATATACTATGCCTGGGAACAGGGACACATCCTGAGGTCTGTGGTGGTTGTACATGTTACAGTCATCAAGTCAAAGAATTCACTTCAAGTGCTCTTTTACACAAACCTCCCTTAAACCACTGGGTTTGGTAGTCCATGGTTACACTACATAATAAACTCCATGTTATTAAACCAAGTGCTTTCAGATAGCCATTTATAGGCAGGAAAAACAAAACTTTCAATAACTAAAGTCTACACAAGAAACTTTTTTCCTTCTACATGCTATGCATAAAGACATCCAGCTGAGTCTTAAGCCTGTTGCAATTCATGCATGTTTCACATGAGCAGCAGGATGCACATTGCTAAGCACACGTGGCTTTGCTGCCAGGAATGCTTGAGAGTGCAGGTGCAAGGAAACATCAAACCCCCACCTTCTCAAACCCACATGTTTTGGACCAAGTCCTGAACTGTACAATTTAAATCAAAAATAATAAAAATAAAACCTAAATAAAAGCCTGAGTATTCAATAAATTTTTCTAAGACTGCTGAGGGCTTCAGCTCTGGTGACCAGCAGCACAGTGACCATAACTCTACCACCAAGATGCTTTTCCCATTGCTAAGAAAGGGACCACTTTTAACCTCACTGAGGCTGTTGGCATAAGCTGCTATTAAATTGCAAAACTGGGGCAGAGGCAGGGCTTGCATTAGAATTGATAACCCCACTGTAAGTGAGCAGAACATTCAGGGCAAATGCCTGCAGCACTCAAGCTTTTGTCTCTTTTATCTGGGAGGGGAGAACTGTGTGTCTATGTTTGATGAGCCTCTCAGTGTGTCTCACTGATTCTTTAAAAATGAGGAGGCGAGAAGCTGAAATCACAGACTGACTTGTCCCTCTTCACACAATTCCTACTGAGCTTTTGTGTCACTTCCCAAGGCTGCAAGGGGACATAGGGGAGTCCATGTTGCACCTCACACACAGTTTCCCTGCAGGTGAAACTGGCAAAGCAACTTCAAAATCTCTAATTGATTTCCTCACCCAACCTATTGCACTAACCCATGGCATGTTTATTTTTTATTTTCAGTTTCATATTCTTCCAGAAATCATCCCAAAGGTAAGTTCTAACAAACCATACTTCTCAAAATCAGGCATTACAAATTCCTTATAGATCAGTTTGCTCAAATATGTTCCCTGTTAATGTTTACTGGTTTTTCTGTCGGGCTTTATAAAATGCACTCCGTATATATTTTGTGTTTGATTTATACCTGCCCCCCATCCCCTGAGCCTTCCCTTAAAATTCTGTCCATTGATTGTGACAGTATCAATTTGTAAAGGTCAACAGAAAGCTTCTCTGACAGCTGAACTCAGAAAGCAATTTTTAAATGAGCTGTCTCTCTTCCTCTACAAAGCAAGATTCAAAAAAACCAAAACCCAAGGTCTTTATTTCACAGGCCTGACCAGTGGCTTTGATAGGCTTTGGATCCCTGATGGCCACTGAACACTCCTTGTTGAGGGTCTTAAGAAAAAAACATCTGAAAAGGCAGGTTTATGAAGAGAGAAAGAGGTTATTAAAAGAACAACATTAATTTGCTGCTCCTCTGAAAGCCTCTACAAACCGTGGATTAACGGAGCTCCAGGGATTGCCACACAAACATCACCACTGTGTGGGTCTGGCCTCATGCATCCTTTTATCATACATGAATAACTTACGTTTTGCACTAAAAAAACCAAAACACAACCAGCTGGCTGGTCAAGAAACAGACTACGCCAACTTATTTTGCTGCTTCTTTCAGATTTATACTGAGGACAGATTATTTCATTTGGGGTTAAGATCAAAAGCCTCTTCAAAAGGCTTCCGCTCGTTCCCCCATCCCACAGTTTACTAAATATCTCAAATGTATAACCACTTAAAGTAGGGCTGTGCAATTTATGACACTGTTATACATGAAAAAACCCTGCCATAAATCAAAGAAAACAGTTATATAAACGAGCATAAAAGTGCAGGGAAATGTCACAAGATAGCAATAAAGTATCTTCCAAAAGGTAAATTCCCGGAGCAGAAGCACCATTACTTTAGAATCATCCACTCAGCAACAGCAGGACTGGTTAATCACTTGAGCCATCAGAACCAGAGCTTGCCTCCCTCATTAACTATGGATTCAGGCTGACCTGCACACCCTTGGCAGGGGGAAGCAAAAACAGTGAATGCACATCTGTGCTCCCACCAGCTCACAAAACCTCACAGGTTTTTCCTTCTGCTGACTATATGGATCACAGAAACACATTACACAGAGATATTCCCACTTACACGAACACATGTATGCACCAGACAGGTGACCTCTGCAGACGCTGCAAGAAAGTTGCTTTTGTAAAAAGACAGCAATACAGAAGGGGAACAAACCTTGCTTGGGGAACAAACTGCCCAAATCCATCTGCCATAAATCCACTGGGGTTCAAGGAGGCTCGGGCAAATGCAGCAGCCCTGGGAGGAAGGTGTAGGAGACTCTGGAACAGCAGGGTGAGGTAGGTTTACCCTGCACACAGCCAAAAAGCCCTTCGCTGGCTTCCCAGGTCCCAGCTCCAGCTCCTACCTGAGACTGGGTCATTTTCCTCCTAACACTACCAGCAGAAGAGACATGTACAGCAAAAAGCCAAAGATTCTTCTGGGATCAAGGAAAGGCAAGGCCTTGTAAAATACTGGAGCTGCCTTGGGAACAATGGTGGCAGCACCAGGGGGATCCATGGACAGATTAAAGCCTCAGTTTAGTGGCACAGGGGGACGATTGCAGGAGAAAATCTCTCCAAGACTGAACATGGTGCTGAAGACTCCTACCCCAATCACCTGTGATCATTCCCTTTCCATGCTGCTTGCTTTGGAAGGGCAGAACAATCTGTAGCAACCACTGCCTGTCCCCTTGGGCTTATTTCTAATGTCTGCACACAAGACATTCCCCAAACCTTTTCGACTTGGAAAATTCCCAAGATGATTCCCGATCCCTTAAGAGGACATTTATGCACACTCTTACCTGCAAAGGATAACCATTAGCTCACTGTTAAAATAACACTTTCAAGTAAGGTGCCAAAATTTTTTGTTTTCTGGTTCTTAATCAAGGCAGGGGCGACAAAAAGAGAAGATACAACAGACAGCTGCTTGCTTTTTGGGAAGATGTGGATGACATGTCCCCACAGACCACAATCAGCTTCCTATTCCTGCCTTTCACACAAAGATTACAGCGTTTCTGCCCAAAGACAACTGCACCTGATTTTATTTTCACAAACAGAGAGAAAGATGGATGAATGAAGGTGTCCTGCTCCTCATCACTGGGAAAAAAAGTAACAGGCACATTCTCAGCAGCATCACCAAGTGGGAGAAGTCAAGAAGCAATTTCCCCAACACAAGCCCTCTGCGAGGAGGCTGCTCCCTGTGTCCCCACTTCAATAATACCTTCCTCTTGCTCACTCCACTAGATGATCCGGTTCTGTTGATCCTAGGAAACTAGATGCAGGTGGGAGGGGGAGCCCCAGCAGGGGACACAGGGCTCCCAGCATGTCAGGGGCTTTAGCCTCCTGCTTAAGTGATGCAGGAACACGTGCAGCTACAGAAGCTCAGAACAAATTTACCCACTGGAAAATGTCCTTGGAGCTGCCTCCCTGAGAAGAGTAAATGGTAGCAAAGGTCAGCAAAGCTAATTTGATGGTAATGAGCCTGGCCCTGCACCACTCACCAATACAGTGGCCCTGTCCTTAAAATCACCCACATCCACTCCAAAAGCACCTCGCAGAGTGCAGAGAAGTTCCCAAGAGCAGGGTTCCTTTGTTTTACCTCCACAATACTCTGCTTACCAAACACATTTGCTTTTTATTACATCCACAGAAAAGCACAATCCAGATCAGACTGCTAGGAACAGCTTAATTAATAACAATTAGCTGCAGCACAATTGTGATTCAAGTTGTGTTTTGGAGCATGAAGGAGAAACTTGACACTTTTGCTTGTGTGCATGGACATAAGGAATTCCAGGCAAAGTTAATAGAAACTGAGCAGCTGAGTGATGCCAAAATTCAAATGTACTGTAAAATTACTAAATGATTTCAATGTCACAGGAAGGCCTCGTGCTACTTGCAGGCTTATTAGCCCTTGCAGAGTCTTAATAATATTTGGTCAAACACCTCAGGAGCACATCACTGGGATATTATAAAATTGCTGGGATAATATAAAATACTTTCATATCTTAAGAAGTGGGGGGAGGAAATCCCTACTTACAGCAATGGGGAGGTAACAGCCTTACAAAGTCCCACTGGGGTAAGATGCCCGCAGGCTGGTGGGTGTGCAGGGTGCCAGCTCTGCTCCCTGAAGCCACCTGGTCCCTGCCTGGTGGTGGATCACTTGGAGGGGGCTTGGCAGTCCCCTCCTCATCGAGGAGAAGGAGAAGGACACTTTATGAAATTGCAGTTGTCTAAAGTGGTCGAAACACCTGCCAGTCACGGCAGGTTTATTGGCCGTGCTCCGCGCAAGGGGGGCTGGATCTGAGTGCCTCCGCCTTCATTAGTGTCACTGCAGTCAGATGCAATTTATGTTTAAATATACATGGGTAATAAGAAGACAGTCCTAGCGACTACTTTCAAACAAAAGGGAAAAGGTAGAGGCTTCAAAACTTTCTCTTAGAAATCAAGAGAAATTCTCAGCTGAAGGATGAATTGACTCTACTATCAACACAGAGCATTTTCCGGCTCTTGGAGGGGGAGCTGGCATCATCTTCTTAAAAATAAACAAACAAACAAACAAAAGATAAAGTGACCATACAGGATCAGGCTCTGAAAGCATGGAAAAGGAGAAAAATGTGCACCCAGCTTGCATGCTAAATGTGAGCATGAGGGTGTTTGTGTAAGGCAAACTGGGCAGCTCCAGGGATGCCCGCAACACTCAGCATGAAAACTGCGCCCATGTGCTTACACTGATTGTCACAGGGCTTCTTGTGGCATTGCATGATGCCATCAACCTCATCTCAGCAAAACAAATGTCCCATCTGGATCAGCAAAGTACATTTATTTCCTGACAAAAGAGAACATACCACAGCGATCTTGCAGGCAGAAGGAGTTGCAGGTGGCAATGCCTGGCCTGGAGGGATTATGTTTCGAGATTGTTCTGATGCAGGTGTGATGCAGCTAGAAAACCAAGTATTCCAGGTTCCTTCCAAGGAAAAAGTTACGTTTTCTAAAGTAGGTAGACTAAGAACACGTGGGCAAAAACTGGAAATGAAAGAGGGTCCCTCCTGCCCCTAAGACGTACCACAAATCCTGTCTCAGCAGGGCCATACCCGCCAGAGGAAAGCTATCATATGCTCAGTAATATATGCTTTCCTTATTATTTACAAAATCTGAGCCATACTGTTGGAAAACATGTCTCGGTGTATGAAAACTGTTCCAGGGCTTCTGGCAGAGCCTGCCATACATGGGCCAAAAACACGCTTCCCAGCCGCACAAATCCAACCTACTTGTGCCCAGAATCCCCATCCTGCGAGCGCACAGCTGCCTCAACGCCACTGGTGCTACCCAATGCCCAGTAGCAAGGCAGTAGAGACCACCACATCATGAACTCACCAGCTTGTCTTCACATCTCATTTTGTCATGTGCACTAGAGCATGAAACTAGTCTTTTATTTTCTCTTAGGTATCTGCAAACTCCGTCATTTTGCCATGACAGATTCCCACCAAACTTGAGTTTGACAAGATACATAATCAAGAGAGCTGGTTGGGCATCTTTCTATTGGGTCCTACTGTGTTACCTACATTAGGCTGAAAGGTCTGGGGCTCTGTGCACCAAGGAAATCAGACGGCAGAAGAAAAAAAAATATACACCTTACAGGTCATTTGAACTCGAAGAAAATTTAATATAACCTCTCAGGCACCCCTCAAACTCAAACCAAGGCCTTCTGAGAACATGCTACTTACAGATCTCTAGCCATTAATGCAGATAAGTACTATTGCTTAAGAAAAGCACTGCTTCTGCTGCAGCTGCCTTGCTTGTCATTAAGTGTGTTCCTTCCCCCAGCAGGTAGGTTTGGCCTTGTACTTGAAACTAAGTGCCCTTGGATTTTGTTCTTTGTGGCCCTACCCCTTCTCAAAGGTGGCAGAAATCTCCCAGTACAGGCCCCACCATGCTCTGCAGATTTGCCCCTGGGAAGCTATAAGCACTTGCTAAAATGAATGGCTGTCTGTTACTCTTGCCTCTAGATTAAAGGTGGCAAATCTCTTCCACTTGGCTGGAAGCACCACCCAAAAAAATACAGGACCTGAAAAATTCACCTGAGAGTGGCAGGTACCCCAGTATGGGAGTGCAGAGGATGTATCCAGCTCACTTGGGAATGGGATACTCATCCCCTGCTTCAGGAGTAACCACTTCCCTAAATCAGACACATACCACACTGAATCCTTCCTCTCCCTCTCCTCTTTGCTCCCACTGGCACTATATGATTAATATCACATCAAATTTGTCTTTGTACAACATCCCACCAATCTTTCTTTGTGTAATGTTCACTTTACATCAGGTGGCAGTTTTAGTGATTCCTCCTTTATTTGCATGTCCCCTTGAAGAAGCTTTATTTCTCCTTCTAATCAAGTCATTAATTTTCACAAAAATCGTTCCCAGCCTGAGATGGCTGAATTCTAATTTGTCTCTGTCACACAAATGACAAGTATCACCTCATTGCCATGCTGTAATGTTCTTCCACATACCTGTATCTGAGTAGGAAAAGCACCAAGATTATTCTTCCACAGCTGTAGCTGCTTTTCTCTGTGGCAATCTGATTCCATCACAATCCTTCCTTCAGGTACTTCCAAGTAATATTATGCAGCTGCTTGTTTTTAACTTGAAAACGCATCTTGTTCATTACTTTTTTTGTAATGGGAGAAGTGGAAATGATGGTCCCAAAATTACTTTCCTTTTTTTATCTTCTCTGCATCCCATTTACCAACAGTGCTGACCACCTCAGATGCCAGTGCATACCTCTTTGCAAAAGCTCTTCCCCTTCCATGGTCTTGTCAGCACATGGATTTTCACACAACAAAAGCTGAATGCATCATGGCAAAACAGAGTTTATGCAATCTGAAATCTCTCATGGCAGTTCCTCCTTTTCCTACTGTTCTTCCAATTACATTCCTTGCTCTTCCTGTATCTTTTCTTTTTGATCCACAACTATCTTCACTAATTCTGGGTCACCAGTCAGGAGAATCATGATATGCTTTCAGAAAAGGTAACATGAAGGGTGGCTGCAAAAGACAATGGAGGTTTACAACTCACTTCCTTTGGAATCTGCCTTTTCTCATCAAAACAGCAACACTACTAACTACATCCCTGATTTACTACAGCACTTACACATCTCAGTCTTGAGTGTACCAGGAATATGTAGCAGAGAAACCAAAGGCTGAGAGAGTCAGAGCTGCCAGACAACTGAACTGTGGCCCCTGGACCATCCTTACCTGACATCCATGAAACCTGCTTCCCACTAATGGTGCTCTGCCACCACCATGCCTGACTGCAAACACAGACTTTTCCAGAGGAAAGATCTTTCTTCATGATTCACAGGATATCTGTGATTTTCTTCTGCCATTCACTGAAAGGCACTAATTTGATATTACAATCAAAAAAGCTGGCTTCTCATAGATTTTTAAGACTCTGATTGAATTCTTCCTCATTTCATGCAGCTTCTCCTTGAGGAAATGTACTTGAGCCTCAGAACCACCTCTGAAATCATATTTGGAAAAAGGCTGAGGCTGCAACTCCTTCTCTAGCCATTGCCAGCACACAGGATATTAGATATTAACAAATTTCAATCCAATGTAATTGAATAAATAAAATCTTTCTCTTAAAGACAGATTACTTTTGCTTCATTACAGCATCAAGGTTGTATGCAGATGCCTGAGGATTACCCTGCCTTTTTGATTTCCTTTCTGTTGTGCTTACTGTACCACCTGCTGGAAAACATCACCAAAGTGATGGGAAAAGAGAAGTGGAATTATTCACAGAGGATCTGAAGACATTGCAAGATTGGGGGTTTTTATTATTGTCAGTTCAGTAGTAATTTCCACTGACAGGCCTGGATTACCTGGTTATATATATATATACATATATATATATATATATTCACACAATGCTGTTCCTACATGGTATTACTGAGCACAGCCACTCCAGGGAAAGGGTTATTCACCAGGCAAGTTGCCTGGTCCTCATCCTCAGGATTCTCTTGGGAATGCTTCTCCTTCCTTATCTGGCCTTCTCCCTTCTCTTTCCTTCTGCCCCTCCTCTGGTGCTGGGACACCACTGGGTTCATCTGCACCCTCCACACAGCTTCAACTGCAGGGCCACTCTGCTTGCTCACACCTCTTCTCTCATGCAGAGCCAAAACCACCCAGGCGAGATAAGAGGAACCTGTTAAACAACAGCAAGTGACCCAAGGCACCCGAACCACACAGCACTGTGGTGTGGGAGCACTTGGCCAACATCCCAGGTCCTTAGGTGGGAAATTCAGACAGCACTGGGGCTACCTGCAATGCTGGCCAAGGCTCTGATTCAGCAAATTCCAGAAGCACTTGAATATTCAATTGCAAGTGTTCAGGACTCAGTTAATAGGCGTGAACTGTGACTGAAAGGATTGACTTTGTGCTGTACCATCTCCTTCCCATTCCTGCTCTTACAGGCTCTTACTGAACACTGTGCAAACACTGGTCACATTTTTCCAATCCTATAATTGCACAAATAAACGAAACTCAACCATAAAAAGGCAAAACAGCAGAGGGGCTTCCCCAACATATTTCATTGTTGCTGAAAAAAATCACAGTAGATCAAATTAATAATTGAGTACCATTTCAAACCACAACTTCAGGGAAGAAATTAATTAAACATTTATACTAACCTCAGAATTTAACTGAAAACAAAAGCTGTGTTTTGCAATTTCTACTGTGAAATTCTCCAAATGCATTTCAGTGTTTGATTTGAGAAGCAATGCAAGAGATGTAAAGCATGTGTGCAAGCTGAAAACACATGTACTTTTTTTATCATCCTGAAGTAAAACCTCTGCAAGTGACAGCTCACAGAACAGTCGACAAGAAACTGCTTCTAGATCTGGAGGTAATGCTGTTATCTGTAAAAGTTCAGTTGGAGTTGAAAAAAAGAGTATGAATTTTGGGAAAATCTCTTTTTTCCCAGATGGCAGAAATTGCTACAACTCTTATAAAGTCTCGTAAGAAATTCTGTGAAACAATATCAAGCAACGCTACCTGGCAAAAATTCAGATTCACTTTACATGATGGATTCGTCTTGTTGGTCCCCAGACAAAAAACTTTTCATTCAGTTCTAATTTACTCAGCCAGGCTTCTGATTTTATAGACACACAGCAAACTCGACACGGATAAATCACATTGCAAAGAGCAGACTTGGAGTACACGCAGACATTAAGCCTTTGCTCTGACATAAAAGCAGACAGGAGGGAAGCTCCATGTTTTGCAGGCTGCTGTTTTTAACAAAAAAAGTAGTGCAACTAAAAATTCAGGTGTTTTCTCTTATTTCCCCCTGCCCCATCAGATCATTGCTATTGCTAGATCACTTGATTCTGAAGGAGTCTGTAGCTAAGGGGAAATCACCTCTGGCAACACTTTTTTTCACTTTAGGTGTATTCTGAGTGTAACAATATCTATCAATTGTATTTTGCCTTCAGTCATGTGGCTACAGATCACCGTGACCTCCTTCTGTGTGTCAGTGAAGAATCCCTGTCTGCTCAGGGATGTATGTGAGCAAACAGCACCTCACCTGGCACCGGATTTTGAGCTGCATTCACACCCTCTCCCCAGATGGCTCATACTTTTCCCCCAACTGCTCAAATCCAACTCTGCTTCTGGAGCAACAGTGGTGAAATCCCAATTTCAAGTGCTCTAAATTCAAGAAGTCTCCAAAATACCAGGAGAGAAAAAGTTACTGTAAGGGTAAGATTCACAGATCCAAAATCTGAAAAGGAGTTCAGAGAGACAGACAATTGGGAATCTCAACACCAAATAATCAAAGATTTAGGATCTGCCAAACCAAGGACTAAAATAAAAATCAGTGGTGGAAAACGCAGTAAGAAAGCAAGATGGCAATATGGTTTCAAGATCAGAAGGTTCAAGGCATCACCAAGTCTGAAATAAGACATTGCATTAATTGTTGGAAGCTTTTAATTCAGCAGCCTGTCAATCAGTAAAGAGCAACAGGGTATCTCTTCTTAGTTCAAATAGTATCAACTAAATTAAACCCCCAAGAAGAACTCACATCTAATTGCAAAACTTCCTGCCCTTCTCTGTGTACTTATGGACCAGTCAGGCATTTAATCACTGCCTGGATTTCAGGTAGTGTAAAGAGCAGCATCACATAGACTGAAGCATGATTTACCTGAAAATACATTTTGACACAAAGCAGGCCAAAATACAGATTTTTATGTCCTATATTTAAAGTATCTGCCTCACAGTGTCAGATCTTAGAGAGTTATATAGGTACAAGCACTTTTCAAATGTAATGGAAAATCCCAGCAAAAAGGAGCTCTTTGTAAGAATCAACTCATCCTTGAAATGGAAAAAAAAAACCCAAACCTTGAAACGTTGAGTCTTACTCCCTTTGAGAAAGCTGAAAGAATCAGGTAAGTGCCTGAAAATATTCCATTAGCTGAAATTAGGGGAAAAAAAAACTGTGCTTGATTAAAACCCACAGCATCTTATGTTCAGGTCTGTAAGATGTTTCTTGGGGATTAATGTTAGATTTTATTTTGTATTATGGGAATTCCCTGCTGTATAGCATATGCATAGCATTGCTGCAAGCATCAGATAAGGAGGATCCCCTCTATTTTATTTAACTTCAGTTTGCCTGACAAGGGGATTGAATAAGCAGCTTTTCCTTTACTCAGGATAATAATAAGAATACAAAAAAAATTTCACCTTTGCTTGTGTCTGCATTTGTGGTTTTTCCCTTGCTTGTGGGATTGCACAGCAGCAACACTGCCCGAGATGAAGATGCAAGCCCTTTATTGTGGGTCATGACTGATTTTTAGCTCCACCACCTTCCAGATTCCCACACCTGAAAGCCACCACTCCTATGTGTTCTTCTCTTCCTCAGTAGAAGTTGTCTCGGGGAGAGGAGGAGGACTGGATTGAGATTGATCATCCTCCCAGTGGCATTTGAAGATTCAAGCTGTGCCTTATCGCCAGGTGCAGCAGGGAGGCTGCAGCGGCAGAGCTCTGCAGACATCAGCGGGGGTTACCTGCTTAGCTATTGAGCTTCCAAGGGGCTTAAATGGATTGTGAGCACTACTCATTAGCAGAGCAAGGATCCACCACTGCCATCCCTATGGAGTCCAATAAAGCCAGCAACTCAGAGAGATGTAACAGCACTTGCTAACTTTCACCTGTTTAGGAGGGGATGTGAAAGGAAAAGGGCAGACAGTTGTGACAGCTTCATTGCTCAGACAAGATTATCAAAATTATTTTGGGACACCGACAATGCAAAGATGCTTTTTTGGCTTTAAACAGTGACTGGACCCCAAATATACTCAAGTAAGATAGTAGATTTTTCAAGACTTGCTCCCTCCCAAGCTGAAAACACACATTTTTGTTTATGTTTCCAACCGAGGGAGAAAAGATCTTTTTCATTTAGTATTTGTACAAGTTGACAGAAGTCATGAGGCACAGAGCAATGACTGAACCACACTGAATTGTCTGCTCAATTAGGTCATATACCTTTAACCCCAAGTCACGCAGAGATGAGCTTCTCTTATCAGATACTGCTGAGAGTCCAAGGGGAGATGGACTGAGAACAAAGAAAATATGAAGTTCACAGAAACTCTCTATTATCAGTTTGCTTCAGATTATTTCCTAGTAAATCACAGCTCCCACTGCCTCTCCCATAACGTCATTAAGCAAAAGGCTCTTTCAGGCTGGCATATGCCCAGTTTGAACTGCCAGATTCAGGATTTCAATGCTAGTCTTGAATAAACTGCACATGTCCCAAACCCAATACTTAAAAAACAAAATGCTCCAGAACTGTTTGTAATCAAGTATATAGTTTGTAGTCAGCAACAATAATTCTACAGCCTCCAAATCTGACATGAGAAAATAGTATTGCACTCATCTCTGTACCAAGGACAAAAGTCAGTTTGTTTTGGAACAGCATGGATTTTCATTTTGTGAAGGTAATAAAGGTGAGTACCCTTAAACTATGATGAACAAACCCTTTCCATTTTGAAATTTACATTCAGACAAAAACTAAAGTGCAAGACTGCTGTATCTTCTAACAATCCTAAAGTTCATACATACTTCCTAAGAGTAGGAGAGTAGGAATGTCTCAGTCTGCAGGTCCTTAAGCTGGGACCTTAGTGAAATGCAGGAGACAAGAGGCACTCAAGCATTAATATGAAAGAGGCTGTTTGGGTGGACACAGAAGTACATGCAAAGCAGTAAGACAAGCAAAATAAGGGAATTTTGCAGCAAAACATTCTCACAAAACTTTTCATCACAGAATCTGAACAGCAGGTCTAGAAGAGACCCATGGTCAATCACAGAGCTCTTCTCTCTGGCCAGCCACATAATTTTCCCTAATACAACTTCAAATTCTCTGTGTCCTCTCACAAACCACTAAGATGACTATTGGATAGAGTTGGTTATATTGCCATTCAAGTACCTGAGGTCACCAAGGCCATGGACAAAATGAACACATATGCCATGTGTCTCTGCTGCAATCTCATCACCTTCTTTTTCTCCTTCATTTGCCTCTGTTTAACTTTTGCTGTCCAAATGCTATGGTGCAAGACCATTAGGACTTGGACTACCTCTATGCTACTTGTATAGCACCTCTGACACCTATCAGATTTGAATGTACCATAGCATTTCACAGTTAAAGGAATGGTAATCAAACTAATTCTCTTTCTCCTGTAAATGTGAAGAACAATGCTGTCTGTTCTTCCCCTCCCTGCTCCCATAGCTTTTCTCCAACTGCCTTCTTACCAGAATGAGAAGAACTTTCTCCTGCTTCTCTGGATTTTGGACAGGTGACTCATTATTGAAGATGATGAGCAACAGCTAAGGACAAAAGGTGTCACCTGCTTTGCACTGATGGTGCATATCTACACCCCTCATCTCCCTGTAGTCATCCCAAATAGCATGACAATCCCTCCTACAAGCTCCCTGCTTGAGGTCAGTAACAGCAGCAGACCAGCAGCAGGCCATGCACCCAATCCCACATGCCCAAATGCAGCCCTATATTTTTATGGCTCTAGGGTCCATTAGGGTATGCCACGGCAGTTTTGGGGCCAAAAATAACACAGAACAAATCCCTTTTTTCCTTTCTATTTCCAAAGAGTATAGTATTTAATAGCTTCAGACCCACAATGCATTAAATGCTCATCTGCCATTCAGTGACAGTGCCTACCCAAACAGCTCATCTGATCCTCTTTTCCATCCATTTAAAACCAGAAAACTTAATCCCAGGTAAGTAAGATTTATGTTAAAGCAGGGATCACCAAGATGTCTCAGTATGTCTGCACTTCACTCCCAGTGCAGCCTGGTGCAACACTGTCACAGCTAATATCTTCCATGCTATGCCAGACTTTTCCAGACTGGAGCCTTTTTGGGAAGTAAGAAGTGTAGGGAATCTCACAGCTGACATTCCTGCTTTTTATCCAGAGCATCTCCATTTATCGTTGCCTAAAACAAAGAAAAACAACTCAAATCACCTCTACTTGATAGTCACTGAGCCAGAGGAAAACAAACTGCAAGCAAAAGTGAGTGACAGGCTACAACTAAACAAGTAACTCGGAGACAAAGGATTCAAAGGCATTGCTGGGAGAGTCTCTGGAAACATCCTGACCATTGCTGGAAGAGCTAGCTTCCAGCCTGTGGTGCATCCAGAAGTGCAGGGGATGAAGACCTCCATAAACAGGAGTGGCTGTGCCTTTCCCCGTGCACGGTAGCAGGCGGAGAGGGGAAACGGCACAGCCAAGACAGCGGAAGGATGTGTGAAGTCTTTCCCAGATAGCCTCACAGATAGAAGAGGACAACTACAAAGCACAGCCTGAACAGTAAAGGTTAAATATGGGCTCTCACTGCCATTATTTATCCCCTGAAACAGCTGGGAAACTTCCGAAGTAGTTAATATATCACAGGAATGGAGGAAGCGAGACCGACTGTATAAACACACCTTAGGGCCTGCTACTGTTCCCATTAACTGCCTGTCTCCCAAAAAGCCTGCTATTAGCCAGCCTCCTGCTGCAGTGGTGCTGATTGAACACTGCAGGTAGGGCAGGGAATGAGAGGGAAACACATTTCCAAAGAGAATTCACAAGAGGTTTTTCAGGGAAACAATATTTGCATGGCAGTTTTGGGAGGGGCTGCAGCCAATCACACACTCAAGTCCTCATCCTCCACCTTCAAAGCTGCCTCCATCACATCAGCTCATGCAGGGACAGATGTAGAGCAGGATGCAGCTGTGCATTAAACAAGGGGGGGAAAAGCCATCCTAATCCAGCAAGGTCCAAAATGCAAAAGGCAACATGGATGAAATCAAATGGTAAGGAAGACATTTGAGTTCACAGTGGACACAGGTGAACTTGAAAAATTCTTGAACTTATCTTCTAGGGTCCACAACATGTAAAGGAGAAGCATATCAAGGCTAGAATTGTATTAAAGTTTTACTGGCACAAGAAACTGAGACAGCTGAAATACCATTTTTGCTGTTACCATCACACTGCCTACAATGAAAGGGAGGTGAAACTGCACAGCAGTCTCAGTTCGGCTTGCAAGAGACGAGGAGCAACATTTCTGTGTGCTGGAGCTATGGACTCAAACACTGAAGTAAAGTAAGCTTTACATCCTTCAGGAAGAGAGCCTGTTAAGATTACTGGAAACTGTCAATTTTATTTCATACCATAGCCTACAGGAGGTATCCAGTACCAGCAAAAAGGCCCATCCCAATCTCATTTTCGGGGGGTGGCTCATCCCAACCTCATTTTGTGGAGTCTTTTTGAATGCTATAAACTTTCAGTTGAGTAGTTTGAGAGCAAATGAGTCCATAGGTTCACTTGTCCAAAACTTTAAAGAAGAGATAAATTCATGGTAGTAATGTATTTCAGAGATGTCAAATCGTGTCTGGAGATGCCAGAGCTATACATCTGTCCAGCCCCTTGCCCTGGGCAGCTCTCAAGCAGCACAAACCACAAGCCTTAAGCAAACAGGTCTGGATCCACACTTGCTCTCTTGAGAGCAAACTGGCAATTGACTTGCCCAGAAGACATGCTTGAAACAATTCGGGATAAAAAGAAAATGCTATAGGGCAAGGTTCAAAGTACCTGAACAAAGCAGAAACCTTCCTGCAACCTTAACCACCACTGTCACTGTTATTTTCAGGAACAAAATGTAATGCAAATGGTAATACAATGCATCTCAATTAGGGTACATCAGACAGATGCCTTTGAAATGAAGGAATGGTGATAATTATGGCACATAAGCAAAAAATTTGGTTTTACTGTTCAGAAATCTTCTTCCCTTTTATATGGGGGAATGTAGCATCTGCTACTAATATAATGCACCAATAATTGAGGCATATAGTGTATTCTCCCGGGAACCATAAGGCTGTTTTATTTATTCTTGGCCAACTGCAAAGATAAACAGATTTCACCGAGAGCAGTACATATGGAATCCCATCTTCATGGAGAGCCCATATATTTCTGCGGGGAGACTAAAACACAATAGAATCTCAGTTGTGAATGCTAATGGAACTAAGAGAAAATGAGGTGGTATCATTAAGTTTGACCTTGAATCCTCCCTTCTGTGTTGAGAAGTGGCATTCAGGTTAGCAGAGTTACCTGTGGAGAGAATGGTTTAAAGAGGGACTCCAAGCTCACCGAAACAAAAAGTGAAGCTACAAAGTCCAAAACTACCACAGCCCCTTGCCTGAAATGTTACCAGAGGAGTCCAGATTAAAGGTAAATAAGCAAAGAGAATACACCTCCCATTCCCTGCCACAACAACTTGTATACAAGCAACATACTCATAGACTGCTTGACCCTTAATACAGATGACCCAGGAAAGAAACATAAACAAATAAATCACACATAGATATTAAATATACACAAACACAAATAAATGCAGTTCCTAAAGCATGGCAAGTTGCCAGGACCACAGACATAGCTAGCATTTATAGTCCTGAATTTATCTTGTACACAGGTGTTTCATTTTGGATTTCACAGCCAGCAAAAAGAGGACATATTTTGGGGGGGATCCCTCACAGTTGGGTGCAGAGACTGGAGGGGAGAGTTCTCCATGTCGACCTGCATTCACAATAATAATTATCCTTCCTAACTCTTTTAGTGTTGCAGCCAGATTGCTCACTTTGCAGTCTTGCAAGGTGATTATAAACAAATCAGCCTGCCAAGGTGCACGGATCTTTGGGACAATAACCCTAATACAGCATTTGCTCCTTCTCCTCGCTCTGCTAAGTGAAATCCAGTTGCCTTCATCCTTTAGGGAGAGCTGAAGATGATGACAGGAACTCCATCAGGTTCAGCCTTTTGATTAACTCCAGCACATAACATTTAGCTTCTGGTGCCGTTTGTAAGCAGAGAGGAAAATCTTCCTTTGCCCAGGAAGATGCTAGATAAAAAAGCCCTAAAAAACATTTCCATTGACTCCATAAAAGAGCTGTTTGGCTTTGCACAATTTCAAACCCCACAGAGTGCAGTGAATCGCAATGTGTGGTAGAAGTTTTCCAAGTACACACAGGAGAATATCTATTTTTCTTCCTGGGGTTGTAAGAAAAAGATATATATATCAGCCCTAAGAAGAAACTGCATCTGCTTAGGATGAGCACAGATTACAAGCAAGGCTTTTTTTAAAATTCTAATCTAGTAAATCGGCTTCTGTCACCAACCCGCTGAAGGACAAGTAGATCCTGTCTCCTAAAAATGATCATTGACTACATTAGAAGAAATTCAAAATGATTCTACCAACCTGTGGTGACCCTTCAGAAACTTCAAAATGGTTACAGAGGTCTGTGCCTGAAGTCAGAGGCAGTCTTTTCTAACTCACATGTTGCTCAGGTTACATTTGGCCATTCTTAATTCCACTCCACCTCTACAGGTTTCTGACACAAACATTCTGCATCTCTGAGATACATCCCTATTTAAACCATTTTTTGTCCCAAACATTTTCCAGTGATAAGGATCCCACAATCTCTCCAGTTTATCTGCTGCAATGCTTTGCCACCCTCAGCTTTACAAAGATCCCCCTAATTCCAGCCTTCTCTCCTTCTGGCTGGTATTTAAGACCAGGGCTCATTAAATGTCCTTCTCTGTGGGAATCTAAAATCCAGCTTACAGCAAAAAGAGCTAGAAATCAAACAGCAAGCCTTGGTCAAGAAGGCTGAGAGAAATTCCATCACCAAGAACAAAGGAAGTCTTGGTAATGCTCAACTTGAAGATAAGCTGTCTCCTGCCTTAATATAAGAAAAGAGTCTAGAATGAATGTTATCAGATTGTGTTGTAATCCCCTGCTGTCTTCCCTCCATAAATTCCTGAAATTACCATAACCCTTCCTACCTATTAGCATGTGTCTCCCTGAAACCTTAAAAAGTGGTCAGGTGTTCAATAAAGTATTCCAGTTTTCTTCCCCATGCTGGGATCGTGTAGTTTTTGACCGTCTCACTTCTCTACAGCAACTTTTACACATGACACTGCTGATCTTGCTCTGCCTCAGGTCTGTTCTACTGCAAACTTTTCATCCTCCTTCTTTACTGCTTTGTCCAAAACTGGATGCAATGTTACAGCCAAGGGACAACTTCACATCCCCTCACAAGATACTCTGTAACACCAAATACAATGCTAACTTTCCTTCAAGGAGCTCATGCCTGGCTTCCAGTTTACTATCCTACATTACCTCCATATCAGTAATGGCTATTCCAGGAAAATGCTTTCGCATCCATTCCTACACAACATGATAAATATTTTACAGTGAGGTCCTGCCACACACAGGATTAGGCTCCAATTCTGAAATTCACTTTGTATAACAGCTTTTACCTCAGATTTCATTTGCAGTAGCAGTACCTGAATAAACCACTTCCATTAATGCAGTAAAGAACAGAAGATAAAGAGTTTAGCGGGTGAATCCTCCTGTGAGTGCTTAAAAAAAAAAAGAATTTGAGCTACTCAGTTTACAGATGATGCATTGGTTTACTCCAGCCTCACTGAGAAGTCAAAAAGCTCCCCACTGCCCACCAGCTGACAGGCAATGTGAAGGGAGGAGAAGGCAAAGAGCAGCAGCAAGGCTGCAGAGGCTTGGCTAGACATGCTGCCATCACTGGTGGCTGCTGGTCTCTCCTCTGCTCCAGCCCTCTACCCCTCCATCAGTAGGTCTTATCTGATTTACTGATCTATTACCAGTTTATATCAGGAGCTTCTTTGGGACGAAATTGAAGTCTGCAGCTCCATGAAAGGCCATAAAGAAACCCACACACATTCAGGAATCATTACAGGGTGATATTTTACTCTGTTAGCCCATTAAACAACAGATGAATGTCAGGCTACCAGAATCACAGCAGCACTGTGGTTTCTAAGACACAGCTCTTAAAAGACCACATATCTTTTACTCTTAGGATTCTCAGAAACTGTATTTTTTTATATATTCCAGAAGCCATCATTTGCAGAAAAGATTTTATCTTACTGCTTGGCAATGGCAAATCTATTTTCCATAAAGAATGGGTGTTCAGAAGCTACTAGTATCAGTCACTACTGCTTGTGAATTTTGGCAGTACCACTGTAATTTCTTCTGACTGCAAGGATGAATTGCATCTAGATTAATCACTGAGAACCCAAAAAAACTTTAAAATGTATTTACAAGGCATTAGTTCCAAACTGGGTCTGCAGCTTGCATTTGTTTTTCAGTCCCTCGAGTTGTGCATCAAGGACCGTCTACGCAAAATAATTTAATGCAGCCTAATTGTTTCATGAAAGCATCTTTAAAATGATACGTAGTTTGTTTCCCAGAAGTTCCTGGAAAATAGCTCAAGATAAATTGCACTGCTCTTGTCAAGGCAGAGCAGGCAGGCACAGCACTCTTCAGTACCAGTCTCTCTTCTGCCACTGCAAGGACTGCAGAACCTCCAAGCCCATGGCACACTCACTTGTATCCCTTGATGGGGAGCCCACAGAATTTTCCTAGCCTGTAAAAATAAAGAGCAATTCTGTCTGCAAGCAGCTCCAAGTCTCAAAGGGAACTGAATCTCCCTTGGCAGTAGCCAGTGTACTCCAGGCCTTGAAGAAGCTGGATAAGCTATGCCATGCTTGTAAATCACCCTAACTAAGCACGTTTAGAAATTAGAAATATTTTCCCTTGAGAGTAGGACTGGTTATATTCAAAGACAACCCAAACCATAAATGCATCATGTTCTTCACCAAATTCCTGCCAGAGCTACTGAAGCTTTTAAGCTCCCGGTTTTCCATCCCAAACAAGGTATCTTCAGGAATGATTAAACACCTCTAAGAAGGATTTATTTCAAGTTTTAATATGAGCGACCTTTCTGCATTTATTCTTTTTCTGCCTCCTGGAAACTTTTGTCTGCTTAGATATGTTACAGCAGTTATGTTTCGTGACTGACAATTATCTCATAATGAAAAACAAGTCACAATTAATAAAGCTCAAAACTAATACCTGCTAAACTCGTTTAATGATTTAATGAAGTAGAAGAGAGTCTTATGAAAAGACTTTAAAAGCAAGGGACTCAATTTCCAATTAGAGCCCACAATCATTTGAGAGCCTGCAGGTTCCCAAGGTAAGAGATGGGGGGGGGGGGGGGCAACCAGATATTTTTCTGGTGTTTTTCTTTTTATACTTCTGAAAGGAAGACTGTCCTCTGCTATTCATGCTGAACCAGGACCAAATGACATCCTACCAGCTCTTAACCCCAACAGCAAGTGCTGTGATGAGCAGATAGCAGTTGCTGGCAGGAGGAAACACCATGACAGCAAGTGGAAGGAAATTACCAGTTGCATGTAACTCCAAAGACAATGGAATACAAGTCTAAAATTGATTCTTGAATGATGATACAATTTCCAATGCTTTTGCACTCAACCAGCTCTGCTAATAAGCCTAATACTAACTCAATGTTGTGCTAGTCATTAATCACTGTTATGGAAGAGAAACATTGAATGCAGGGAACACCCTACAGAGAAGTTTTCATTGTGGCAGACTTCCACCAAGCAGTGTGTCACACCACTCCAACAGTCTAAATAAAAAAACCCGACATAATCATTTCTTTAAAAAAACCAAAAGAGTAATGAAGGATAACAGCATCCGTAGGCTTTCAAACCACAGGCCTGAAAAGAGGTATTTAGGGAGACCATTTATCACAAACCATCAAATCAACATACCCAGATTTTACAGAAATGGTATCAGACCCCAGTTTAGTTTATCAGGCACCCAAAATTATTTTTGTGAAAAGTCACAGCAACTTCAACAGACTTTGCTGGAAGCTGACAAGTGCAGGCAATGAAGCAGAGAGGAGAAAGGCAGCTTGAAGTCAGTGAATGTGGAGAAGTCAGATTCAGCTCAGCACCAAGACTGAACAAAGCATGGAATTATTTTTCTTTTTCAAGCCATCGTATCTGCAAGCACACTTTATCCCATCTGCAGTACTAACCCTAGTATTTATCTACTTATTTGCTCCTAAAAATGAGTAACTAAGTAGTTCTAATAATTAGACTAACATCTCATTTCTCCACCTGTCAGGTGGCACCTCTCTGATGGCTCCAGGTCTAGGGAGAGCGACAGCTTCCAGCCAGGCTTCAGAAAGTTAACCTGAGGCTGTACACCCACGGGACTCCCTTGTGGCTTCAGAGCAGCTAAGTAGCTGGATCCTGTCTAGTAACCCATGAAACTCTCCAGTGCTGATAGGTTTCTTTAGGTGAAAAATCCTACACTTCATGCTCAGATAACATAAATCTAAGTCCAGAAGGATCTGCAGAGGAATTGCAGCATTTTACAGCTGTTGGAATAATGACTACACAAATCTGCAAGGAGTTGGATCAAATCTCACCCTTCATTCTGAATACACTCACAAACACCCTTGTTTGCAGTTTACCTTCAGGCTTATGCTACTGTTACCCCTGACTTTCACAAGCTGTTCCCACCCTGGCTCCAAATGCAGCACCTGGACCTCACCAAGATGGCAGGAGGAAGGACCACATGGCACAGACAGGAACACCCTACAGGGTTGTTTACACTCATTTCTCCTCTCCTTATGATTTTCAGCAGTGAAACTATTTTGTTTTATCGTTCTTGACCACTGGCTCCCCCACAGTACAAGGACACAGACCCAGGGAGAAGCTGACAGCAATGACAAACTCCACAGAGCAGCTCTCAGCTGGGAACGTGCTCTTCACTTGCCGACATCTGGGTGAGTTCTCTGTCCATCAAAGTATTTTATTTATTAGCCACCTGTATTACAGAACTCATAAAATGAAAAATCACTCAACACTCCTTCATTTTGAGGCTGCTAAAGGTCACCCTGCCTTGAGGGCTGAGAAAATCTTGAAAAGTGAAATAGAAATGGCAAGTATAGTACAAGGTGCTCCCTGTCGCCTCCTGCCTATCCCTATCCACCCTCTCTTGTAATTTTTTTTTTAAAGGAGTTTGAAAAGTTCACAACTCCTCTTCAGGAAGAATTCTAGGGCACCAAGCACAGAAAAGGCAGATGAACTGAATTCTAAATTGCTGAAATTCCATCTACATCTGGCTTATTGATCATTTACACTGGTTCCCACCTTGTCAAGTCAAACAGGATGTCTATTTTATTTTTATTGGACGTACAGAAGTTCCACATACTTAAAAGTAAAAATGCTCCCATGATTTTGGCTGGTGCCATTTTTATTCAGCTCCTAAAAATGTATCTTCTCCAAGGCAAGCACAGCCTGTTCCCAACCACATACAAACAAAACTGTGAAGCTGTAATGACTTTGCTCATTGTTTCCTCTTATTGTATATTTTTTTTTCCTCCATGCCCAGGGCCCTCACAAGGGTTTGCAATATAAGACAGAGCTGCCAAAAGAACAGATTTAATCTTTTTCAGTTTCTGGGCTCCAGAAATTTTACAGTGAAAGCTTGTAATGGTGTAACGAAAATGTGTCTTAACAGCAAATCTTTTTTCTTCCTTGTGTTTTATGGACCTTCTCACAAAATGCACACAGGCTCCTAAGATGATAGATCACAATTTTAAAATCCTGTTCTAGAGGGATCCTGAGCTGTTTACAGGTCCCCATACACTGCATATCTTACATATATAAGTTTGATGTAAAGTGCTTATTTCAGAACATAAGACTCTAAACCCCATTTTTCTCTCCAAAGCCAGATGCTCTCCAGAAGAAAAGAACCATTAGCAAATTCAAAAGCTGTTTCCCAAAACCCCCATGAATTTTCTCGGCTGATTCAGCAGCTCAGCTCTGGGTACAACTACACTGGATGGTAGCAACATCACGTGTCTTGGACCTCTCAGGCTCCATGGGAGAAATAACCTCCCCCTCTGCTCAGTCTATGAAAAATAAGACTCATCAAACTTTACATCCTTATTCTACACGTAGGAGAACAGAGCCACAAAACTACACTGTTCCAGAGGTCAGGCAGAGTCAGGAGGAGAGTGTGCCACAGCTCTCTGTTATAACCAAGAGCATCTTATGCTCCCTTTGCCAGTGAAGTTCTGCAAGTGGGAGCTCAAGGGGGTTTTCAACACGGTTGTCATTGAACACGAGTCAGTGCCACAAACCTCACACAGAAAAGATCAGCATGGCAATTAACCCTTCGCCATGCTTAGATATGGGAACACCATGACTGGAAACTCCATTCCATCAAAGTACTAGAAACCTTCCCTGAATTGCTGAACCAGGATGGATTAAAGCCCTTACTTTTATCATCTTGGTCTAGGAACCACAGTGGTAGTGGATCAAGGGTTGGACTTGATAATCTGGAGTCTGGTTGATTCTATGATCTTGCTAAATCAACATCTATACTGGATTGGAATTCTTAGAGGAGCACTTCTGTGGTGCCCACACCCCCTCAGAAAGAAAAGCACTGTATAATCTCCCTGTCTTCTCTTCCACAGTCTGCCTGGGGAACAACAGGAAATATTTTAAGAAGTTATTTTCCTTCTCTTTTTAATAAAATGTTCTCTCCCTCTACCCCCAAATTGAATTTAAATACACAACAATAAAACACGCATTAGTCTTCCTGTCAAAAATTGCAATCCCATCCCAGGTAGAGAACACCAACTCAGCCCCAAGGCTGTAGTTAGCCATGTTTCATTCCACTCTGATGTTCTCCGGGAAAAACGGCAAGAAATCTATCCATGCTGACACAATCAAGATTGCAACAGCCAAAACACCACAGCTGTTCTTTGAATATTTTGGATTATGCTTTGCCATCACTGATAATACCAGTGCTCTGCTACAATAATCAGCACATCAATAGAAATATCTGCCACCCTCCCAGCTGCAGAGGAGCTTCTAAAGATTTAATTTGGACCACTCTTTCCTCTCTGCAACACTGCATTTTTGCATCACAGGCACTAGAAACAGAGACTGCTCATGAAAAATGAAGAATTTAGCTACCCCAACGTAAATATAAAGGCAGGCGGGTCTTAGACTCAGTTGTTGACCTCTCCACCTGGACAACAAGGTGTTCCAGCATCTGCTTACCCTAAAGCACATGAGTAATTCCAGCAACTTCAGAGTGGCTGCAACATGCCTTAAACTTGGTGCAGATCTAGGTCCAGATCCCCAGATGCACTTTGTATTGTGGCCCATGAAAAACAGCTCTGTCTCAGGTGCCATGTTTGATCCAAGCATGGATGCTGAAAGAATCCTTTCACACATCTGTGGTTTAGGTGCTACTATTTAAAAAGGTCATTTATTGAAATTAAAGCTTTCCTTTTCAAATAAATAGAGGCATTTTTACTCAAATTAAAAATTTTAATTAAGCATTTTCAGTTTAGAGTTTGTTTTCCTCCAACAAGTTTACTGTGGAAAATACAGGTGTACAAGTGAAATATCTTCCATTGACTCTGACAGTAAATAACTAACTACAAAGGCATAAAAAAGGTGTAAGACACAGGGCCAGTTTTAGCTTTTTGTTGTTTCTTCTGCAAAACCATTGTCATTCTGAGACAAGGGAAAATGTTTCAGAATAAGAAAGGGAAAATTTTAAGAAATCATTTATTATGTTGCCCTTCACAAACAAAAGAGTTAGAAAGATGAAAGATTTCATATTTTAAAACAACTCTATGAAAACTGGATCTTCAAGATGAGATATCCTTACATCAAGTGTTTTCAAAAGTCCAGATCTTTGGGATATCACTGATTTTATAGCAGTCCTACCTGTCATACATACAGTAGCTTCCCTAATGGCATGTAAAATCTCACTGTGGAGCCTTCAGAGACTCAAAGAAGTCAGACTTCTTGTCTTGAAAGACCATGCTGTAATATTTAGAATTGTGCTGACAGCAGGGACTGAGCAAACAAGACCAAGAAAAAAAACTTTGAAGATACGGTTGTATAAGATGCCTTCAGGGGTAAACCCGGGCAGTTTCCAGTGCATGATACTAATTTGACAAAAGACCATTGCCCTCAGCTATTACCTTCTGCACAAGTGTCAGTGAGCTCACCAAACACACATAACAGGAGATTCTGATCCTGAAGCATGCCTTGAGAAACCACAGAAACCCTCCAGTATGGCATTGTGATCTATATAAAACCTTCAGTAAAGCTGCTAATTAGGGATTAGGCAGTCTAATTGCTTGCGTATCTTTAAGCGAGTATGTATGGCCAAACTTCGCAAACGCAGATTTGGGCAGGGCTGTCCCCACGTGCCCTTCCAGCCTGCGCAGTGGATTTTAGGTGAGGCTCAGTGTGCGCAGAACTGGCCCCACCATTTCAGTCCTGAGGTTCATCTGCCATGGCCGAGCGAGCTCGGACAGTGCCAGTGAAGTCCTCAGGACCAGAACCTACAGCACCTGGTACTAACCAGGGCTGACCCTGCTGAGCATCCGAGATCTGACGGGATCGGATGGCAGGGAGGGATTGAACTGCCCGGTACGGTCTCCACTGAGACTCGAACTCACGACCTTGTGATCAGAGTCCGGAGTGCTCACCCTTACACCACGGGACCGCCCCAGAATTGTATGTATGGCCAAACTTCACGAACGCAGATTTGGGCAGGGCTGTCCCCACGTGCCCTTCCAGCCTGCGCAGTGGATTTCAGGTGAGGCTCAGCGTGCGCAGAACTGGCCCCAGGGTTTAAGTCCCAAGGTCCATCTGCCACAGCCGAGCGAGCTTGGACAGTGACAGTGAAGTCCTCAGGACTGTCTACAGCACCTGGTACTAACCGGGATTGACCCTGCTGAGCATCCGAGATCTGACGGGATCGGATGGCAGGGAGAGATTGAACTGCCCGGTACGGTCTACACTGAGACTCGAACTCACAACCTTGTGATCAGAGTCCGGAGTGCTCACCATTACACCACGGGACTGTCCCAGAATTGTATGTATGGCCAAACTTCACGAACGCAGATTTGGGCAGGGCTGTCCCCACGTGCCCTTCCAGCCTGCGCAGTGGATTTCAGGTGAGGCTCAGCGTGCGCAGAACTGGCCCCACCGTTTCAGTCCTGAGGTTCATCTGCCACGGCCGAGCGAGCTTGGACAGTGCCAGTGAAGTCCTCAGGACTAGAACCTACAGCACCCGGCATTTCCCAGGAGGTCTCCCATCCAAGTACTAATCCGGGGCTGACCCTGCTGAGCTTCCGAGATCTGACGGGATGGGATGGCAGGGAGGCATTTGACTGCCCTTAAGCTAGTGATTCTTAAACAATAAGACATAAGAGATCTTAGTAACAGGAAGAGTGAGATTCCTCCTATGCATTTTTAGTCATCCAAATGTGCAACATAGTGCCACGAGTCAATTTTGCCAACAGTCTAGAAGAGAGGATGGTACTGAAAGGGAGCAGTTCAGCCACAAATGATTGTTCCTACTGGGATTAAATCACCCTTAGAGGTACCCATTTGTATGAGGGGGATCCTGGCACACTATCTTACTACTTAAGCAAAATTATATTTCAGCATCTCCTAAAACCTAATTGAAGTTAACCTCTCCAGTTTTTGAATCAAGGTTTTAGATTTCAGTTCTTTGGCTTTAAAAACTTTATCAAGGTTTTACAGTAATTTGTAATTGATTTCATACTCACTGAAAACCATTAATCAGTTTTCCAAGTTGGAATTACAACTGAGTAAGGACAGTTTCCCCATAAACTGATTTAATGCACTGGTTTAACACTCACTACCAGACTGGGAGGAATCCTGCATTCAGCAGACTGGCCAGCCACTGCTTCAGTAAACAAACTCTCAGACATGTGCTCAGCCCACAGAAATTTACTTTTTTAGTCCTTGGATTCCACAGTTTCTTTCTTGGTCAAGACAAAGATGGCTTTCATCACCCTGATGTTTTAATTTGGGATTCTACTGGCAAGCTAAAATACCAGTTAAAATAAGTAGCAGATTCAGTACTGGCAAGTTGAGATAGAAATAGAACAAGTCAAACACTCAAAAAATCCTCCTTGCCTGGAAGTAACATGACACTTAGGAAAGAAACTTTAGTTCCAGTGGATTATGGTCACAAAAAGACAGAAGCCCAGTACTAACCAGGTGATTGATTTAAATTTCCATAGACACCTACAGCTACCCACGCTCATTCTCACAAGTAAAATTCATGCAGCAAAAACAGTGCTGCTGCTGTCCTATCCTCACTGCCTTTTTCCTGAGAACTATTCCCGTGGGCTGGGAAGCAAATGTAATACAATCTGGAGTTAATGGTGGAGGACTAAGCGCTTGCCTTCATAAATCATTCATTAGTAAATACCAGAGAGAAAGTCTACAGACCTTAATCCCTGAAAAGCCCACTGAATGACACATCTGTGATCTTCAGAAGGCTCTTACACCACTGTGCACCCAACTGTTAGTAGCAAAGTGCCTATCTGGGTACCACACACAGGTTCACAGGACAACTCCTGTGGGCCTTCTACTGCTTTGCCGCAGACAAATGGTCATGTTTCAAAATAACACCAAATTTCTAAATTCTGCCTCATATGAAAGTGTTGAGAATGTGCTGGCTGACACACCAAAGCCCACAGTCATTTTGGAGGTAGGTTTGCAAGGAGAGAAGGGGAAATGTCTTTCATAGCAGAATGTAAAAGTTTAACCTTGAAGAGTAAGTAAGAAATTAAACTCCCAGAGATTATTTCAGAAACCCCAAGGGAATTACCTGAGGAACATTTCACTGAGTCTCCTACAACTACTCCGTGTATTTAAACATTCAGAAGGTCAACTGTCCTCTTGTTTCTCAGCATTTTCCTTGACCTAGGGCTAGGCTACTGCAGTCGTTTCAGTTGGGGTTTCTCTCTTTTCTTGACCTGTGCTGTGTTCATGGATGGATTTCTTGAAACAGGCTTTTGACTTACCTGAGAAGCTATTCTGAGAGTGGGAGAGAGATGAGAAGAGTCCATTAATAGAAAGAGAAATACAACTGTTACACTGTGAGAGGCATCCACTGGCTGGCATTAACTCCCTTTCTACTCCCTGCAAAGCAACCAACCATCTCACTCACAGATGAGCCGCTGTGGGTTGCCCAGGAGGGCCAAAAACAATGCAGGTACAGCTTACAGAGAGGCTTTATTTATATTCCCAGCTGGTTCTTCTGTTTTCTGCGAGTTCGCAGTTACACTGCAGACAGATCAATGCTGTGATTTGTTTTCAGCAGGGTGGTGGGAACCCCCTCTGGCAGTTCCTATTTTTAAACAACTGAAGTTGTTTTGTATTTCCTAAACCATATTGATCCACAAGGCTAATGATAGTTTTTCTCAAAGTTCCCTTTTGTTCGCTCTGTCACAGAGGGAGCCTTGGAAATTACAATTAGTGATACAGGAAATGTCTGAAATGTATTTTACTGCACAAGTCTGCTGCCAGTTCCTGCTATGTGCAAAACAGAACAATAACCACAAATTCTGTTGCTCCCACATGGAAGCACGGATGGCTGACTATACAAGCAATGGAGAGGGCTTATACAGACTGCAACACCTACCATGCACCTACAATTTACATATCATCTATTATATGAAGGAATAATTAAAAGGGGGGGGCATAATCCTATAATTCGAATAGTTTGAAATATATGCACAGCTCCTCCTCCAAAGTAATTCGTATTTCACTTTGCCAATGGAATGAGAAAATGCTTGTTTTAAAAATAATTCCCTATCCTCATAGTGTGAAAAATTCATGGCAAAAGTATCTCGTTAACATAAAGAGCACTTGTCAAAATAAACATATCTCTGACAGACAGAGCTATGAAAAAAGAGAAACCTACCCAACTTGTGTGTGAACTTGGCCAAGTCTGACTGAAAACAAAAGGAATGAGCAGGTTTGGGTCATTGCCTCCCTCTACGTGCACTGTGTTCACACCTGCCCAGTACTTAGTCATGTTTCTCTGCTGAAAAGGATGACACCAGGTGCCCATTCCCTGTCACCTGGTGTTGCCACCTACATCTGTCAAAAGCAATTGTAATGCTACAATGAAAGAGTCACTTTGGGGGAAAATAAAAATGAAAAATTGTCCCCTCCCCCTGTTAAAAAAACAAAACCAAAAACCAAACAAGAACCCTCCATGTTTTCATCATTTGGATCTAAACCACTGTTTCTCCTCTAGAAAAAAAAAATGTAATTCACATTTCCATAAAATGCTCCTGCTGAGAATTAACAAGCTAATAAAAAGGACTTTAAGGATGCATTAAACTTGGGTTGGGAAACTCTCTAGCGTTTGCAGCATAAATGCTAATAAAATTACAAATCTGTTATTAACTTTTTACATCCCTGCCAAGTGATAAAGACGTTTTAAAAAAGGCATTAAAAAGGCTATAGATGTACATTTTATGATGAAAAACCAAGTAGTCCAGACAATACAAAAATTACTTAGACCATATGAATTCTCTGAACAGCCCTGAAAAACTACATATTTGTCTCCCCCAGGGCAATTCAGGATTGATATATCATATATTGTGAGGGCAAGGAAAAACAAAACAAAACAAAAACATTCACTTTAAAACTGGGTTAAAAAGCAGGATGCCACCAATGTGTGACCCAGGGACATGGTTTCCCCAGGCATCTCTTACCAATAATGAGCCTTTTATGTCAAGCCCTGGCTGAAAACACAGCCAAGTTCACCCATTAGAGCCCTAAAAACTTTCTCATTGTACTTAACACTCCAACCTGTTCAGAGAACTCACTGTATAAGACAGCAAGAACCCTCAGCTAATTGCTACACATGGAAGAGAAATTAAAGAGATGGTCCCCTGAGACAGCTATGTCTGCTTTGAAATGAATATAATTAGCAGAGATGCTCATGTTTGGTAGTGTAGGTGGCACAGAGACAAGCACAGTTCAATACTCAATGCCAAGGCAGATCCAACAACAGAAGACCTCTTTGCAGGAGACAGCATTGTTTCAACCACACTCCAAAGCTCTCTTTTACACAGAGGGTATTTTTCCACTGCCTGAGTTTGCGATACTGGGCTCATGGCTCATCCTGTAGGGCAGAGTCTCACAGTCCAAGGACAGGAGAGCTCAGCTGCCAACAGGATCCCTCTCACCAGCTCATCCCACCCCAAGCCATTGCAGGCACATGCTTATACTTTCTCCCATATCATGCTGCTGGGAAAAAAACATTTCAGAACACATTCTCAGATGAGATAAATGCCTCTTTAGGCACCAGAGAGCTCTATTTTCAAAAAATGCTTATTAACAGAGAGCCATCAAGAGATCTAGGAAGTGTTGAGAGCCATGCAATTTCAAAAATTCAGCTGCTGTTTAAGTGAATTAATGGGTGCTGAGTAGCTGTTCAGTCTGAACTCAGAACTCTGTGCTGAGGTTTTCAGCTTCTGCCCAATAGTAAAAATAATATCTTTAACAGACCAGCTGATAAAAGCAGGAAAAAGGAGACAACCAGCTGGAAAAGAAAGGCACAAACCCAAAGAATTAGGTCTGCTTTTTCTATACTGTCTACCTTAAAATGTTATCCTCATACACAAGAAGTGCTTCATTAATAGTCCTCAATCTTCACAGTTCACTTCTTAGTCTGCATTTAAAATGGCACTTTCATTAATTTGCTACAAAAATTAGTTCAGTTAAGTTGGTTTACTCTGCATTTTCCCTCTTGAACCAAGAGCCAGCCACAGACAACATACTTCAGTTACTCCCCAGGCTTCTATCTCTGTAACAAGCCATATGTAAATATAGTTCCATAACCAAGCATGCCCCAAGCTAAGTTATTTTTTTACCTGCTTCATGAAACTATTTTTCACCCAGCCATTCACAGACACAACAGGTATGTATCATTTCACTGGATCTCAAGCCGCAGAGGGTATGTTGCCATGGAAACATGAAACCAATCGAAACAGGCAATAAACGCTCACACGGTTACAAGTCCCCTTGTCCGTTAGTCCTTTTTTCACCTTCCACTCCTTTTCCACAAAGGGGAAAATGTGCTGCTAGCCTGAGTCAGCCAAAGCTGGATACCCAGAGATTCCCCAGAGATTTCCCAGAGATTTCCCAGAGAGGAGAGACTCTCTGCTCTTCAAGAAGGTCCCCCAACTTGCTTTGAGACAAGTCCATGTCAAGAATGCACACGCAGCACCAATGAAGGACTTAATGAAATGCACTCTGTCCTCCACAATGCAGCTCCAGCCTTCCCTGAGAGCAGGACACACACTCATATCTGTAAAGCATGAGGCTCCAGCACCTCACCTTACCCCTCCTGTGCAGCCACCACACACCTGGATGGCTACACAGCAGGTGCCATCAGTTTCTACAGTCTTGGTATGTGGAAGTATTTGTTGTCCTTGAACCATCTTCAAATTATACGTGTATATATATATACATATATATAAGTTTAATTACATGTATATGATATAGAGAGATATATACACACACATATGTATCCCTCTTATAGGAACATATATGTGCTTGGAAACCCCTGGAAATTGAGCAGTGCAAACGGAAGACATGAATTCTCTTCAGCACTGCTGCTTGCTTTCCATCCTGACATTTTAAAGGCTTGCCACAGCACCAAAAGGATAGAGAATTAAAGAAGGACTATATTTCATTTACACTAAGATCCCATATGCAAAGCACATGAGAAACCAAGAAGCCACTGAGAGCAATGGAACTCTGCCCAGCAATTTCAATGTCACTACCCTCATAACAGAGCAAATTCCTACAGTGAAGCTTGTTGTGCTTTACGACATTTCAAAATTTCTCCTTCTCTCTCTTTTGAGTGACACCACTGAAAAGTGCCAGTCAAACCGAATCTCTCAGTTCGAGATCTTCATACAAATGCACAACTAAAGAATGCAACAAAAGGGACATAACTAAGCCAATAAAAGATTGCTTGACCTGTTTTTATATTCTGTGATTCTAGGTCATGTTAAATCACTGGTTTCTTGCCAAAACCCACACAAACCCAACCAAATTACTTCTCTCCTCCTGCCTGCCTACTGATTGTCCCATCTTTCTCATTTTTAAACAGACTTTGAAGAAAGCAAAGTCTAGCCCCAAAGTGTTTGAATATCTAAAAATACCATTATTTTTGCTTGAGACTGAGTAAATGGCAAACTGAACAGAGCTTCGCAAAGCCGTGCATTACCTACACAGAAATAGATTACAGTTTCAAAGTGCCTCAAAACCATGAGTCACATAAGCCTTGTGGACCTGTAGTAAAAAAGGAGTTTGGATAGACACTCACTTTAAACAGCATCAAGCAGTTAAGCACAAAACACTGTGTTCTGCAACTGGATCAACTGGTGTTAAGTGAAACCGCAGAACTGAAGTACAGCATCACATCTCCTCCTCTCCAGCACCAGCTCATGTGTACAACACAGCCCCTGCTCTCCACAGCACTACCATGGCTTATGCACACATCAGTGCTTTCATACTCATACTTTAAGCTGGCACATGTATTTTCAATGTCTTTTCATTCACAATATTCTGCCACAAATGTTTCTTCTCTGAACTCCTGAAACTCAGACTAAAACGTAGTAGAGATCACCAGCTCTTCATTTAAACAGTGACTGCCCATTGTGGTATCTCCTGTGTGGCTCAGAGCTGTCCCCGTGAATGTGAACACAGAAATGGCAAAAATAGGCCTGCATTCTGGAATTAACTGAAAAATGAGAGCTCCTCTCTGGTAAATACTAATTGCTCAAGAAGATTGGTATTAAGGGGAGTATTTGTTTGTAATACTCACAAAATAAATTTCCAGGGTTGCGTGTTTGTAGTGCAAACTCATTTCACTTACAATGTTTGTTTTACTCTGAAATGAGCAAATACAGGAAGCTAGAATTAAACAAATCAAAACCAACAAAAAAAAGAGAACTCTTGACTTTCCTCCCTAAGTTCACTTGTCATGATGTTTAAGTACCTAATGCCTGTTGATTAATTCCCCTCTTTATCGTCATTCGATCAGATGCAGTTCCTACTCTACATCAAATTACCTCAAAATGATAACAATCAATTGAGTGTGTTTCCCCTTTACAAGATACGAAATCTCACCTGAGACTGATACCAGAATAGCTGTAGAAGGCACAGGAGATGGCTGTTCAGCACAGAGGTTGACACTATTCATTTTGATTCAGGTCATGTTTTAACAAGTCCTTGGAGTGAACTTCAAGAGCAAAAAAAGTTGTTTGGATCAAGTTTTTCAGACTGACTTCCTTCTCTTTTGCTATGCTCTAAAGAAACATGGGATCTGTTATTATACACACCATTCAGTTTCAAGTCATTCAATAAAATAACTGAGAAATAAATACATTGATGTTAGCAAACTTGCTGCAAAACAGACAACAAAATTTCCCGATGTTCTTGTTGCAAAGCATTGCAGACCTTGCTTTGGTATCAGATAAACTGACCGTAACTAATTTAGTTATTAGGCTAACTATTCTATTTTAACTAATTCACAGGAATAGGAAAGCAATAACACAAACTGGAATTTTCTTGGAAATGCCTTCTATTAAACTGGAAAGGGATTTTTAATGGGATTTTGTGACAAATACATATTCTTTCATAGTTGACAAAATACAGATTTCAAAGTACAGTAATGTTATGACAAAAAAAAAAAGAGAAAGTAATACTCAAGACTCCTTCAACTCCTTTGTGGGGCTCAGCAATGTAGTATTCTCTGGGAACACAGTTCTGATGTGACAAAAGCAATAGCTCTAAAAAACCCTTCTACCAGTGATCTTCATGGCAAAAATGGGAGGCACTAAAGTGTAAACATGTACTTTTCCTAAAATACTAGATCTTTCCTCCACTCTCTCCTGAGGAAAGACTGGCACTATGTCAGATGTTACCAGTATGTGACTGGCTCTGCCTTGTGTTCACCACAGCACGAATGAGACGCATGGCTGGCGTCAAACACATCCTTGGAGATAAATCCCTGAATTTCCTCATTTCTGCATTGCTTTTGTGTTTCAGGACTTAACAAATTCACTAGATCAACAAATAGAACAGCATTTGAGGACTGGTTTCCTTTAGTTTGCAGCTGAGTGATATCAGACTACCTGGCTGATCTGCACAGACCCACACAGATGCCAACCAAGCATTTTTCCAAGACTGCTGATAGTTAATCAGGACCAGAGGATAGCTATTGTCCTATATTATATGTCTCTAAACCCATCTAATGAAAAGAATATAACCATGGAGATTTTTTTAATATATCTCAACAGCATATTCTGTATCACATTGCCCCAACAAAGCCACAGAGAAGTGTTGTGAACTTCACACAGCACACACTGGCACAATCCCAAGGTCCTGGGGCCAGCTACCTATGTCTTTTTTTAATAAACACTGATTATCTTAGGAGAAAATTTTACATGAGCCTAAGATGATGTTTGCAGGCAGCCACTACATTTTTATTTCCCAGACTTGTGATTTAGTTCAACTGTTACCTGTGGACCTCATTAGATAAGGCAAACAAACCAACCTCCACATGCAGTTCCTGTGTTGCGATGCCACTTTTGCAACTCAGAGCTTAGGTAGTGTACAAAGCATTGTCCAGGATCACCAAACCCAAGTCAGTTTTATACCCGAGTCAGGGCAGAGTTGCAGCAGATACACCATCAGAAGCAGCCTAAACGGCTGGACAAAACTTCTCCTAGGAGCTCTCCTGCTCCCAGACTCACGGGTTGCTCAGTCTGTCTGCCCAGTGTCTGGTTAAAGATAAGTTCCCCAGTCCACCTCGCCAAGTCTACCTCCGTCTCCACGACCAATTAGTCAAAAATGCAGAAAAAAAAGCAGAGTAATAGAAAGCAGTAAGAGCACAGATGACATAGAAACCATAAATCACTGCCAAGATGCTTGCAATCACATAGTTTTCACCATTCCATCATCCTGACTCCAAGCTACTCCTTGTTTCCAGATATGCTGCAGGCCTTGCCTTTGGTGTCCCAGCCAGGTTATTTTGGCAGGACTGGCTCTGGCTCAATGCCAATGCATCACAGCCTCACCATCAAGGCAGAATGATGCTTTGCTGCCATGTAGTACCAACTTAATAAAATACCCACACAGACATAATTTCTGACTTTTTCTAATCACATAAGAAGGAACAAAATGCTCACACAGATCCCACATGAGACTTTATAGATTATTAAAGACTCGGCCTTTTGTTTTGCTTTTTTAAATTTTTTTCTTTTCTGTGAAAACAACGTCACCTATGTCAACAGACTTCAGCCAAAAGCAACCAACTGCACAAACCTTATCGGTGTTTTTTTTATTTTAAAAAGCATTCTTCAGATGCTACCTCCCTAAATGTAACATTCAGTCCAACTTGCTGAATAATACAGTTAAAGAACCACTGAACTTAAGGACCAGGAGTTAAATGTGAAGGTACACTTCCTCCCAAGGATAAATAACTCCTCCCACACACCCCTTCCAATGACAGATGTTCTAATGCATTACAATTTGAAGACAAAAAGATCTAAGTAACACCAGATTAAACACAGGCATTGTCTGCCCAACAAGGAGGGAAGAAAAATTAGATGGAAAATGCTAACAGACATGGTGTGCTAGACACCCAAACTATTCTTGCAAGGCCAGGCCTGTCATAAAACACACAGTTGGCTCTCATCCTCCCAGTTTCCAAGCCTAGAAATGAATCCACAATGAACTGAGAAAGGTCATTAAAGATGTAACCATAAATTCTTCAAAAGATCTTAATAAACATCCTGAAGCAGCAGCCAGGCACTGTAAATTGGGCAGTTGCTTTATGGGGATATAATACTGGAGAGGGCCAAGGACATGGGGTCAGGGTAACCAACAGCAGGTGCTGTATTTAGTATTTTAAAGTCCATTTCTAATCATTCTACTGATGGGGTTTGTGCACACTTGCACTAAATATGGCAGACGGATTTCCTCTATGGGATCTGGAAAACACTGGTCAGCCTGGAGGTCTGGGCTTAAGGGCTGCCTGAGTGCTGGGTGGGAGCTTTGCATCACAGGTCCTGAGCCTGCTGCTTTCAGCCTGGGTCTCCTAGGAGGCCATGCACTCAACCCGTGGGCTCATGGGCGAATTAACACGGGACAGCCACTGCAGAACGACCACAGGGGCTGGCAGGAGTTGAAGTCCTCGTCCAAGCCTGCAAAAAAGTGACCTGTCACATATGCCATGGGGAGAGGTCTGAAAATGACTGGACAAGAGTGCACACATCCCCCACCTATGTCAACGCCCCCTATTTTGGGTACAAGAATGTGTGCTCGACTGTTATGGAACTGATTCTGCATTCCATCATTTCAGGGAGTCACTGTCACATTTACCACTCCTTATTTCCCCTGTATTCATCAATAAACCTCTGCACCAAAATGCAGGCAGAGTAACTACCCATTTGTAGACACTCTTGCTTAGGGCTAGCCAGACTTACTCAAACATTTGGTGTGTCAACCAAATGATGAACTGCGTAGTCCCAGGGAAGAAAAACTTCATTAAAACCCACCAAATCAGGCAAGCCAGAAACTAAAACTCTGGTCCCTTCTATCCCACCTTACAAAAGCACATTTACATCCAAAAGATTTTGTAGAAAATCTGATGTCTCCATGAAGTATTAAAACTCAAACAAAATGACAGATAAAGAGACTGCTATCTATGCAACCTTCAGGAGCTTTTGAAGGGCTTTGTCAGAGTTTGTAAGAGACAGAAGAAAGCTTTATGGCTTGGAGGGATGACACCTACAGCTCTTCTAAACTGTAGTACAAGATAATAAGTCCTTTTAGAAGTGACCAAATCAGCAGCCTAGTTTGACCCGTCAACCAGAACCAGCAGGTTTTTAATCTGCCAAGTAGCAATGCTTTATTTGACTGATGTTACCTCTTACCTCCTCATTTTGGCAGAACACAAATTAAATAAATCTTCACTCTCCCTTGAGTTCATTGCAGTTAATGCCTTTGAACTTAAGGCTCTGTTAATACTAAATTACCATCATCAGGCAAACATGCTAAATTACCACAGGAAGCAGAAGGTACCTTGAAAGAAATAACTGCACCAGTTTATGCCAAGAAAACTGGACATCAATGAATACTGTTGGACTGTTCTCTGTAATACCAGATTTCTGGCCCAGACAAACATGTTTCTCGTCTACAGTGTTTATCTCCTGCCAGTAAAATCCAGCCAAACCGGCTCCATCTCATTCTCACTCAATATGTCCTTGCAGAAACAAACACATAAAAGAGAAGTCTTTATCAAGAAATAGCCCTGCATAATGCAGAGCAACTCCCCTCCTTGATTGTTCAAGGTAATTATCTCACCATTTTAGATACTTCTCTTTTATTGTCAATTTTATAGACACTGCTTATAGAGGAAGGACTGATGAAATAAGGACTGTAACCTAACAGATACTTAACAGATCCTCAAACACAGCCAAAATCACTTGGCATTTGCTGGAAGCTCTGAGTCTTTGAAAGGCTGTACAAAAAGTGGTCTCAATGAAGAGAAGAGCAACGTTGTCTTTTTTTCACTCACGCAGTGGTTGCACGCACAGCTCTGAGAAGAAATTGAAAATCTTGTAGATCAGGAGAGTAACACAGCATATTTAGCTCTCTGGTGACTTGCAGTTCTGACTGCAGCTGGACAGACAGCATCACATGTGCTATGTAAGGACAAACTTATTCTAAACTATCGTCCAAAGGAAACACGGCAAAAGAAACACTATGCACAGAAGTGAAATAGCTCAATCAATGCCTAAAATACATCTTCAGGACTCTGGTTTAAATTGTGTCTCAGTATTTACAAACCACTAAATGAAAGTAAATGTATTGATCAATTGCAAACCCCCACAATACATGACCCTGGGTGCACTGGAATAATGTGAAGTTCAAAGACTGAGCCTTAGGTGAGGATTCCTCTCTCTCCAGATCAGTGGTGTTTTTCTGAAGCTGAATCTCAAGATTGTAAGAAATGAACATACTGAAGCCCTGTCAATGCCACTGAAGAACACAAGTTTTATTTTAATTGTACTTTGTTAAATAGACTCTCACAATAAAGTGGTTTCCATTGTGAAAAAGTGTAACAAATGAATCCACGATGGATAAACAATGCAGCCACACCAAGAGGTAAAGAGAAACTGGAAAGTAAATAAAATTACTTCCTCATGCCCTCTTAAGATTCATTTTGTTTAATATTTAATAAAACAAACAAACAAAAAGATTAGGCTTATGTTTTACATTCTTTGTCTTGTTAAATCCTCCCAGAGCAGGTAGAAGAGGCAGGACAGAAATAATCCTACATACGGTGACTTTCCTTTGTGAAGGATGTGGGGACTCAGCACCCTATTCTGAAAACAGCATCTGGGTTAGAATTATGAACTGATATGGCAACCAGTATTCTCCCTCCCAAAAGCTTGTGCAAAGTTAATGAATATTTGCTTCTAATTTCTTGGTAATTTCTTGTAAATGGGTCGGTGTTGACTTCCCCCTCCGCAGACACGTTCAGTGTGTTCTTCGTTGTGTTCTCACTAGCAGGCCCGACAGGCTTCAGCATCCCAAAGGTTTGGGAAAACTGGATCCACATTTCATCTTTCCTCAGTCACCTTCCCAGGCCAGCAAGCAGTAGTCTAATGCTTTACAGGACAACTCTCAACAGAAAACACAGCAGAGAGCTACACCCGTGGTGTCATCACATTTTAATCAACTGAAACACCTCCCACGATTCTATAACCATGGGAGATCACTATTCACTGAGAAGTTTTCTGCTTGGTACCTTTCCTGCCTCTCTCCAGCACCAGCTTTATCAGTGTTCCGACTATGAGGTTTGCAGTGAAATTGTTAGTAAGTGGATGTAATACATCTGGGGACACGTACCATCACTGCTTCTCTTTGTGGAGAGGCAAACACAATTTGTCTGCTGGAGTAATGCTTGGAAGCCTTTCTGAAACATCTAACAGCAATTAAACTAATTTGCCCCTGCCAAGCAGATGCCAGAAATTAAAACTTGCGAGAATGACAGACTGGCATGATAGCTAAAGACAGAAGAAAATTGCAAGATCCAAGATTATCATTCTCTTGCCTGTATAAAAGTGATTGTAATTATTGTTTGATTCTAAACTATTCTGGGGCAAGCACCAAGAAAAGACACCTATCAAGACATTTGGATTCATTTAGGCACCCTGCTCAAAGGGGTAATAAACGCTGGGCTAAAAATACCATTGACATTTCAACATTAATAAAGATGTGCACTGTAGTGATCACTGTAGTGATCCTCCTGCAAAAGCTTTGCCATGTCACAGCTGACAGCTGGGTTATGTTTACCTTTCAGCTTCCTGCAGGTGATCTGCACATTGTTGCAGTCTGGCCAGCCCGAAGTCATCTGGTCCAACTCCCAAGTATAGAAGCAACTTGGCTTGCCTGCTCCCAAAGTCTGTGCTTTACATTAGCAACGTATAAGTATCGTAAAAAATTAAAAACTGACACAGAAATTAAAGTGGCTGCTAACAAACTCGAGATTACTTAAGAGAAAGCAAAGATCCAAGTCCTATTTGGTGCTTAAAACAACTTCCAAAAGCATCTATATTTTATTCAGCTTATAGGGAGCAGTTGGAGGACAGTTCAGAAACTAATTTGAATATACATTCCTTGAGCACTACATACAAATGTAGGTCCTATTTAAAAGAAAAAAACAAACCCCAATCCAAACCAACAAAAAAACAACCAAACAAAAAAACCCACCCTTTCTTAACAGTTTCATTTCCTTGAGCCCTCTGACAATATCGCCCAGCACTCAGCAAATACAAAGAGACACATGCTCAACAGACCTATCCCCCCACATCTGAAACCCAGGCATTAAAAAGGCAAATATATTTCCCCACCTCCTCAACCCTGCCCGCTCTATGAAGTCAGCACATCCACAAGAGAGTAAGCCAGACCCGCTCATGAGGGCACGGCTGGCAGTGCATCTCAGCACGAAGCATCTCCTCCCAAGGTGACACCAAACGGTTGGAGGTTAAACACTAATGCTTCAAAGCACAAACTTCCCTCCTCCCTTCCTGGATAGCAGCACATTTGGAATAGTAATGGTTAGGAAATAAGCAAGGGAGAGCTTGACACCACTGCTGTTCAGAGCATCGCTTCTCCCTCCACAATAGTGCCCTAATGAAGAAGCCCCCGGACTTAACGCAGATTGAAGCGTTTTTAGAGCAGGGCTGACAAAAGCACATTTATTCACCACCGCCCTATTTTAATCTCTGCAGTTCACATATTCTTTGTAATCATGTATGTGGGTTGTTTTCAGCTATCCTGCCCTCTCCTAGAGCTGTGAGCATATTGATAAAAATAAATAAGCCTGACTTACTAAAGGAGCTTTAAAGAGGTGGATGTCCAATTAAATTCCCAGGGTCCTTTGAAAATCCTGGCATTTTTCACTGTCAGATACCATTAGAATAAGAAAGGTCACAGCCAAAGAGAGATCTTGTGTAATTCTCTGTGAAGAACACAGTCCGCAAGCAGACAGCATTAGGAGATACAGCAATGAATGCTGCCCAACAAGAATTCAAAGCTTGCCTTGCCAAAAAATATACTCCACCACTAACTACATTTTGATTACAGGAGATGGAGAGAACAAGGACATTTTTTGGAACCTGTCTGAAAACTTTTGCCTAACTGTTGTTTGAAGAAAATCAGCACAGATTATACTTTAACTGTTATATCAATGAGCAGGAAGACAGCAGCATTTCAGTCCCTCTCACACACTCGAAAACCAGGACCATAAATTTAGATGGAAACAGAGACAGGAAGACAGATGTTCTGTGTTTTAACAACTCCAAGAAATGTTTCATGCAACCTGATCAACAAAGCCCTGTGGGCTGTTTTTATAGTGTGGATCTATAGGGAAGGTTAAGTGAGAAAATTAGCTTTAGAAATATTACATATCAGTGTACTGTTAGAGTAGTTTTCAAGGAGGATTATCCTAGGCCAAACAAACAAAATAAGCACCAGGAGAGAATCCCATTAGTAACTGAAAACCCATGGCCTTGGCATGGGTGTCATTTGCATACATTACAATTGCACAGTGTTTAAAAACTGCAAATTGGATTTTGTTTTCCCCTGGCTACCTGCCCATTTTTCTTTAAATTGATTTATTAATGTCCACTATTGCTTTGCAGTTTTATCCTTTTAGCAATAATGGATGTAATATATCACAAAAACAAATTTTTAAGAGTACATCATTAGAGTGATGTAGCACTGGTAATAAACCCCTTCACACTTGGATGAACTTAAATCAGTTTCTCTTTATTGATTTTTGGTCATAACATAATTTTAAAGTTCAACTTAGTTAATAAAAAAAGGATTTGCACGAGTACTGTGTGGAAAACACTAGTGCTGTAAGTTTTCACGTCATCTGTTGCAAAAAGCTCTTAGTTTTATATATTCCCTCAAAGGGTGGCTTGATGTTATATAGCCTGTCTTATCTTCTCTGCTGACCTGCATTTATCTGCCTGTCTTTATTGCCATACCCTCAGTGCACCATAGATCTTTACTCAGCGACCATCTATCCGAACACCCGCAGTCATTTTATCTTTCCAGCAGCATTTTGAGTAACGCTCATTTGCATTTCACCAAACTTTCCTACTTCAAAAGCCTGTTCTGGGTTGATAGTATATTAAAAACTCATAGAATACTTGCTTGTTTGCTTTTTCATGTTTTGGGGTTTTTTTAATACTCCAGAAGCACAGAGTTGCACAAAGTTAACAGCAGCTGAGCTTCGGGATTTATTGGTTGAAACTGCCTGAAAAGGAAACACATGAGTAAACACACTCCTTTGGCCCACCAGCTTCTCTCTATAGCATAAAGATCATGGAGAAAAGCAAGGCCTAAACACAACAAACAAGGTAAAATTACTGAAGCTGAGGTGACACATCTCTGAAGAATGTGAACTACTCTAACTTTCACCGTTTTTACAGCCCTTGTCAAAAATTTTTAGAAATAAAAGACAGGAAAACCTATGAGTTTGACCCTGCAAACCTGAGTGCTGCACAAAATACTACCCAAGTATTTTATTTAATTGGTTTTCCTTTTCTCATTTCACAGGTCACAAACCATCTCCAGAATGGTTTCCTACAGAGATAAAAAGAGGATGACTGGTCCTGAAAGAGTTTGCAAAATTGGTAAAGGCCGATAAGATACGAAGCAGTTGGAAAGGGAGATAGGTGAGACTGTGACCCCAGATCAGTTCTAGCAGATGCTGTGCTACCAACTTATCAACAGCAGTTTACCTAATCCAGCACTTAGCCTACAGATACCCTGACGTATGGGCTCACTCCAGAAACTTCAAAGAAGTGCACAGAAATGAGATCACTTGGAACTTGTGATCCAGAAGGGGCTTTTGTGATTAATGTTTGCTTCTATCCCAGATAGCGAAATAGTCAGACATACATTATCCAACAGGAAACTTAGGGCTAGCAAGTTCTGTGGTTACTGGCACATAATTTGCATAATGTGTGTTCCTAAAAATCAAAGAAATGAATAGGTAAATCCTGTAATAAATCTTATGTGCTACTCACCAAGAAACACTATTCTTGCAACACCAAGGAAATTCTTACTTCAATACTCTATCACTGACTTTGACTTAAGAAGATAATTCATTCCCCAGCAAGCACTTATTTCTGATTTTCTTTTCCTTATAAGGCTTTTTGTGTATGGTCCCAATAACAACATGCCTACACATCTGTAACACTGAACAGCTGTAGATGGGAGTCAGATTTGTACCATGTCTATCCACTGGCACACAGGGAAACTGCGAAAGCAAAATATGTTGTAATGACTAAGTTGCCTTGACTGGTTAAACAAAGACAAGAAAAAAAAGGGAACAGATTTTAAGCTGTATCATTTCCATTCCCAGTATGTTCTACCTTTTTTTTTTTAATGGATTTAAGATTCACACGTCTCTAATTCTGTCCTGGAAGATTTGCTGCTTACAAGAAAAAAACCCCTAATCCTCTACCTGATACATATTGTACAATAAGAATAAGCAGTTGTGATGTGGACTTACAAAAAAGATACACAAGGCACCAACTCAGAGGGTGACTAATTTCTGGAAAACAGAGGGGTGCATTTCCCAAACCTCAGGTTCCACAGCACATTGAGCCGTAAGCACCGGCACAGCCCCACTCCTTCTCCTCCAGCTCATTCCAAGCAAACTGCTAATGAGGAAATCCATAACCTTTTTACAACAGATGCTGTAAAATATTCTTTCTTGATACATAATTGTGTATTGATTTTTAATTTCAAAATATGCAAACATGACATTTGCAATGGTGACTCCATCCAAACAAAAGCTGTATTTTTGGATGTTTCGATCTGCAGCACATTTCGCAAGCATTTGCCATCAATAAGTAGGCAAAAAAACCCAACCCTCACCACGAGAGGGTTTCTTGCCAGCAAAAATAATACAACTATAGATTTCTCCCTGAATAAAAACTCTCCTAAAAAGCTGATGTAAACAGCTACATGCAATGAACTTGTCAAACCCCAAGGTTAATTTGATGTCACACTGACAGAGGTATTTCAGATGGGGCAGTATCTTTACCTCGACTCTAATTTCCTGTTCTAAGAGTGAATCCAACAGCATTGCTTAAACTTTCACCTGTCCTACTGGATCCATGTCCTTGTTTTTTCTTCCTTTGAAAAGGAGATGGTGGAAATATCAAAACAGATTCATCATTTATACAAATGAGATTTAGGAAAAATAAGTTTTTCATCTCTAAACATAATCCTTATGACTGCTTTTCATTGAAAAACTGGAAGAGGAAAAAATGCCCAGTGCATCCATATTCTAGCATTGGTCCCTAAAACAGGAGAGAGACCAGAGGTCACTGCTGCATCGAACAGTACCAAGTACAGAGGAGATGGCAAGCGTTGAATCACAAAGGCTTAACTTGGCCACTTCTTTTACATGTACAAGCTTGTGTACAGCAGGAGAGGCAAGTCCCAAAGCAAACCCCCTCCTCAGTAAATGTCTGTTGAATTAGAAATGGGTCACTTTTACCACAGCTAGGTAACACCTCCATATTGCTGGGAAAGCACTGAGGAAATACCCAGTAATTCAATTTATCAGATGACATCAAGATTTCTTATGAACGATCATTATGAGCTCTGCCTCTGCCTGTTTTGGAGAGGCAAATATTTAAATTGCTTTTTGAGTTCCCTTAGAATTTTAAATTACTGACCCCCTGTTCTATTCCTCACTTAAACACAAATTTTACCTATGGTGGCAAAACCAACTCTTTGTTATGGGCAAATGGAGAAAATAACCTTAAGGCACATCTCCATATGGGACAAAAGGGCATGGCTTTACTGACTTCAATGGTGTGACATTGATTTACACCACCTGAGACTCTGGACTTACATTCAGTATTCAATTCATTCCTAATATACTCAAAATATATTCTTTGAATCAATGTCCTGTAAAAAAAAAATCCCAAGAATACACACACAAGAATACTCAAGGAAAAAAATACATTTTGCATAGACTTATGCCATGTTCATAATCATTATCTTAATTTTAAAGCAATTCAAAAGGAAAAAAAAATGCTGAATATTTCTTGGGATGCACCCTATAATCTTGCAACATATTTAGAATAGCAAATCAAAGTGGAGCTAAACTACCAATTGTGTCAGCAAAAACAGCCTTTCATGGCAAAATGACAATTTTGTGTCTTTGAAATCAGGCAAGAATGAAAAGTGGTTTGCTCTTTTATTGTGCAAACCAGCAAAAATACATTCCTCCCTGCAAGACTTTTTCCAAATTAAATATGTATTTTTTTTACTGTAAATCTCTTTGAGATCAGTCATTTGGCAGCAAAAGATTAAAACAACCAGCATTTAACTAGACAAAGGCAAATAATCAAGCCATCAATATTTTGAACAGCTACAGGTTTATCCAGATACTCAGTGGGTTTATTTTTACCTTCTCCTAACTCTCCCCGTGAGCAATTTTGACTCCATCATGTAAAACAGCACAAGCCCATCTGCCCTCAGCTCAGATCAACTATCAGTAAGTCACGGCCCCTCACTATAAGGCAAGTGTGCTGCAAACTAAAGGCATCAGCACAGCACAAGCAATTTAAAAAAAGCATTGCATTACACGACCTGGTAAATCCCTAATTCTAATCTCTGCCCCCAGCTCCCCTGGCACTAGGAACATTTCTGTGCATGCCTTTAGGCTTTCATGATAAAACAAGGAATTTAGTTTTCTTTTTCGTTCCCAAGATGATCAAATTTATTCGGTATGAATGGAGACCTTCAACCCTCCAGGCACAGGACCCTTAACAGGAGCTGCAGGAAGACTTTTATTAACACAAGATTCCCTAAGCTTTCTCTACAGCTGGATAGTTAAATGATTCTCACTTTGGACCCACAACGTTTCTTCACACTGGATGAATCACAGGGCTCTGAATCAAGTATGCAAGAGCAAGATCTGGTACCAGCTTTGCATCTGGCTGCCTTCTTCTGTCACCGGAGGCTTTGAAGCACATCATGCATAAAAGAAATAAATGGGACACCTAGTTATTCACCCTATGCAGTCTGTTAAGTTCCTGTAAGACCTGAGTAACACCATTTCTACGCTCGTTGTTATCAGTGACAACAGACAGCAAATTGATAAAGCTGAGGCTATATATAGGTACAAATAAGAACAAAACTGCTTAGAATTGGTAGCTCAGCACAAGAGGGCATAAAAATTGCGGTGAGCAGAGACACGAGCGTTACCTTCTGCCCAAGGAATAATAAGAAAAAGACAAGGCAAAAATCAGCATTCAAATCTTGCTGGTCTGCCACAGTCCTGGCAAGGAGCTCTGAGGGGCCAATTAAACAGCAGCAGTGGGAGAGGCAGCAAGCGTGGCAAGTCCGCTGCCGGCCAGAGAGGTGTAATGAAAGGTGGCAGTGATGGATAGCCCACCCGTGCGTGCCTCGGAATAAGGTGCAAACCCATTAACAAAGCAGCTGTGGTAGAGGGTTTCCCCTGCACACTTCACACCAGGCGGATTGAAAGCAAAGCACTGGGCTCTTCCCTTCCCTTTCCAAGAGTGTAAGGCACACCAAAGTGACACACCTTGGGAAATTGTGACCTCTTGATCTTTATAGAGGATTAGTGGGTTCACTGCTACATCTGCCCCATGCTGGCAGTGCTGCCCAATGGGCAGTGCCTTCCTGCACTGCCTGCACATAAGCTCGGCACTTGGCTCTGCATGGGTGCCCTTAATTCAGGGACAGGCAGGTCAGGCCCAAATACAGGGAGATATTTCTTTGAATGGCATTTACTCCTCTCCTCTGTCACCACTTAATGAACCACAATGGAGACTGTGAAGGATTACGTGGGTCCTGAGCACACACTGTGCTTGAACTGCTGGAAACTGTAAGGAACAGCAATCTCACTTCATTGCTTGGGATGAACTCTCCTTCCAGGGTTTTCCTCAGCTTCCCAACTGGGTGGGCACACAAGCTTTGTCTGTTCTGGCAGCTGCAGGTCAAGATGCAAACATCAGAAATACCAGAGTGGCAGATGACAGAGAAAAAAGCAAAGCAGTCTCAGGCTGTTGTGTCAATAAGTAAACCCTGAGTTTATTTTAATGACTTGCTGAAAACTGTAACACTGGGAAGAGAGAGTCACATCAAGGAAAAAAGTACCACTCAAATTACAGAGCTTTAGTATCATTCTGCCTTTATTCAGGAACAAAAAGAAAAAACAAACCTCAAATGAGCAAGACCAGACCAAGTACTGGTTTCTACTGAGAAAAAGTCCTAGTGAAACCCCACAAAAAACCCATACACACACACACACACAAAACCCCTCCAAATCAACCACCCAAACAAGAAAAAAAAAACAAAAAAAAACCAACCACAAAACCCAAAACAAAACCAAACCCAACCTCAAAACTCCATTTGATTGATATCAAAGGAAGAAAACCCAAGAAAATCTCACTTCGCATTGAAACCTCATCTCATTCAGCCAAGGACCCTCCTACAGATGTACAAACCCCAACTCTCTCAAGCTTGTCAGCAGGCAGGACATCACTGACCCTGGGCAGGCAATGCTGGCTGGGCTGCACCAGAAGGAATAATTCCATAAAGATTCCATAACCTTTTTGTGCCACTCAGGCAAGCACTCAATTTTCTAGTTGTGCTTGTAAAAGACCCTGATGTTCAAGCTCGTGGTAAGTAAGCAGATAATCCAAGAACATGATTGCAATTGCAAGATAAGCCAAATCAAGGGCAAGAGAACACTCTCCTCTCCAGAAGTCTCCAGCTCAACCATGGCCTGCTTTTTCTCCCTGAATGCCCTGTTACCCACTACCCCTCAATTAATTCCTTCCCCATACCCAACAAATCTCTGAGTCCTTGGCCCAAGTTTGCACAAGCTGTTCAATTAGTTCTTTCCACACATCCACAATGTATGTATGAAAACAAGTTATACAGCAGAACAATGTCTGCTGTACCAGTATATTGCAAAAATTAAACTACTTCTGTTATGTTTGACTCATCCTACTCACCTAAAACTTTTCCAAGTCCCTGTTCTGCTTGCATTTAGAGAGGGAGATTTGCTTCTGACTGGATTATAACATTAGTGAAAATTCATGCGTATTAATGATAAAATCCATTATTAGGGGTAGTGATGAATGTATAGTCATGGGGCATATTAGTAACAAATTTTTAAATGAAGATTATTTCTCCAAATGAAAAGGCAGAAATAATCCTCTCTAAACCTGCTTAGCTTTTAATACTTGCTGCCAATAGCTAGATCTGCTTCCTCCTGTTCCTGATATATCATAAAACCTTACAGCGTGTAATATCTCCTTTGTGTGTGACATTAATTAGCCAACAGAAAAACAACAATCAAAACCAAAGGCACAAAAACAAAAAAACCCCACAACAACCTGTAAAACTGAAAATTGGAAATCACCTGTGAAAAACTGGTGATCAGAGGAGGACTCTGACATTTGGGAAAGGGTTTATCTTCTCCCCCCACCCTTAGGGAAGAGAGGGCTTGTGGAGAACTGGGTTAGTCCTTTGGCAGACATCCTCTTGGCATCCATCTCCAAGCAGTGAAGGATAAGAAGGAAACTGCATCAATATCAGGGTCACTGGCAACACATGAGCCAACTCTGTGCATGTCCTCTGCAGATCTGCAGGGGACATGACAACCTGGAAACCCCCACTAGACAGAACCTGATAAACCCCAGGATGGAGGCTCTTGGAAACCTAGTGAAGTCTAACAAGGCAAGAGCCAGTTTCAGCCTTGTGGTGCAGGTTAACACCATGCAGTGGCCAGTGAAGTAGTGGCCCACAGAAGGGTCAGAGGGCCACCACGGCCGTTGAGCAGTCTATGGGGCTCCCTCTTCTGGTAGAGAGGAGGTAACCAGCTGCCCACATCTATCTTCCCAACAGGAAGATGGACCCCATTCCTGCATGCACTGATGTTCCTTGAACCAGCATATGTAGCCTGGTTCACTGGAGCAGGAACCTGAGCTGGGTGATCTCCCAAAGGCCTCTTCTAGTGACACTTCTGTCATTCCACAGCCGAAAAACAGGTAAAGGTTTTAAATAGCATTTCTGCAAACTACTTATCTTACTTACTGTAGAACTTAAGCTCTCTATCACAGCCAGGCAACAGAACGAATAAATTTGCCTTCTGTCAGGCAGTATGGAAGATATGAATAAAGCATTACAAGGCAATTTCAGTTACACAGATCTTTGAACTGTGCTCAGCTTTCCCATCGCTACACCCCTAACCACAGCAGCAGAAAGAAAAAATCCCTATTCAGCACACTGTGATCTTCTTTTGATGTTGACTAGAGATGGAAGAGCTCATGCTCAGACTCTATGGATTACTGGTCAGTATATAAAAAACTCATGAAAGATGACTCCTGCCTGAAGACTGGGTCACAGTGGTACAGGATAAATAGCAGTGAGATTTATAGTGATGAGCCACCACGTCCTTTGACAATGCCCTAAGCAAAAACAAGTGAGATCCAGTGGCTTCCTGCCAGCCTACTCCAGCCAAGGGCAATGCCACACCAGTTGTATCATCGCACTGATGAAGAGCTTACAAAAAATACGGAATATTGTCCATCACTTATTTCAATCTCTCTGTAAAACTATATATTCCTGCTAGCTTTAGCTCCCTTACTTCCTGGCATTTCTTTTCTTTCCCCACCTCCTTTTTTTTCTTTCAGCCAGCATATTCAGAAATGGTTACAACCTCAGTCCTCAGGATCATACAGAAGGCTGAAGTTTTAGTTCATAGTGCTCAGTGGAGCACCAAGGCGGGATCCCAAAAGATGGGAGTTACCCCACATCAAATGCTGCTTTTGAGCAAACAAGCATCTTTCATCCTGCAATAAAATTCATCTAAAGCACCTACTCAATATAAAAGAATCACTCACAGATGCAGCAGCCTCAAATACTTGCTTGTTATCAAGCCCAGGTTTTTTTAAGGTCTCAGTCCTGCAAACACTCAAAGCACGTGAGCAACACCCTTGACTTCTGGGAGCTACTCACATGCTTTAAGACGCACAAATGCCTGGGAGCTGGCAGGAACCAGACGTGTAGAGGCATAGAGCAAGCTTTTAAAAGAGGAGAAAACTGTTCAGTTAATAAATTACTTGTTAACTGATGCTCCAGTTTCAAACTAACAGCTCAAGAGAAAACAACGCAGAAGAACACATGCATTTGTAGTCCAGTCCTGTGGGACCCCCAGCATCTTCCCTTCCCTTTCCAGTGACTACCAAGAAGGCTGCACAAGGCACCCAGCCCAATGCATGAGCGGGCACTTCATGCCAAATAAGATCATCCCTTAATTTTCTCAATTACCTCAGTAACCAAGAGCACGTGTTTAGAGCTGCCATATTTCTGACAGTAAGTAATGCTTTTCCTGCAGTAAATTCAGTTAGTTATTCTTCACAAAGGAAGTGTCTTTAAGGACATCCTGCTACATCTCTACATTTTATTTGTAAGAGTAAATGATCTTCTGACCTGGAACTGCACTCAGCAAAATATCTGTAGGCATATAAGAGAATATACTTTTCTAACATGAAGATATTTTCTTCAGTGAATAGTTGCACTGCATTTTACATGTGATGTGTTAACACTTTTAATTTAGCCACATCAGAATCCAAAAATCATGTAATGGACTTCCTCAGAACCATTTGTGTTATACACATATGCACACAAGATTCGATAGATAGATAGACAGATAGATAGATAGATAGATAGATAGATAGATAGATAGATAGATAGATATGGATAGATAGATAGGTAGATATGGATAGATAGATAGATAGATAGATAGATAGATAGATAGATAGATAGATAGATAGATAGATAGATATGGATAGATAGATAGGTAGATATGGATAGGTAGATAGATAGATAGATAGATAGATAGATAGATAGATATGGATAGATAGATAGGTAGATATGGATAGGTAGATAGATAGATAGATAGATAGATAGATAGATATGG